>NW_013668479.1:102945-106223 GCF_000517525.1 Limulus polyphemus | reverse complement strand
TGACTTATTGGAAATGTTTCAGAGGAGGGCTACTAGGTTGATTCCGGGGATGGAGGCCCGGCATGGCCAGGTTGTTAGGGAACTCGACTCGCAATCTGAGGGTCGTGGGTTCGAATCCCCGTCCTTCCAAACATGCTCACCCTTTCAGCCATGGGGGCGTTATTATGTGCGATCAATCCCACTATTCATTGATAAAAGAGTAGCCCAAGAGTTGGCGGTAGGTGGTGATGACTAGTTGCCTTCCCTCTAGTCTTACACTGCTAAATTAGGGACGGCTAGCGCAGATAGCCCTCGTGTAGCTTTGCGCGAAATTCAAAAACAAACAATCCAGGGATGGATGGCTTATCTTAAATAGACAGGTTAAGATAGTTTAACCTACTTTGTATTGCGAAAAGAAGAGTATGAAATAACCTTATTGAAGTTTAGTATATTATCCGGTGGATTGAGAAGATAAATATATCTGATTTCTTTCTGTTATATTTTGAAGATAATACTACGAAAAGAGACAAGTTTAAGATTTGGAAAATACAGGCTAAACTCTAGCTAAGAGTTTTATTTTTCTAACCGGAAGATTGACCTTGGGAATGAGTTGTAGGTTACCGTAGTGGAGGCCAGCAGGCCTGCTTTAGCATAGAGTTATATCTTTCGAACTGTAACAGTAACCTATGGAATGAGTTGTAGGTTACAGTAGTGGAGGCCAGCAGGCCTGCTTTAGCATAGTGTTATATCTTTCGAACTGTAACAGTAACCTATGGAATGAGTTGTAGGTTACAGTAGTGGAGGCCAACAGGCCTGCTTTAGCATAGTGTTATATCTTTCGAACTGTAACAGTAACCTATGGAATGAGTTGTAGCTCATTATAAGATTATTAAAGAAAGTACATAATAACACAATGACAATAGTAATACCGATTATTAAAGAAAGTACATAATAACACAATAACAATAGTAATACCGATTATTAAAGAAAGTACATAATAACACAATGACAATAGTAAACCCGATTATTAAAGAAAGTACATAATAACACAATGACAATAGTAATACCGATTATTAAAGAAAGTACATAATAACACAATAACAATAGTAATACCGATTATTAAAGAAAGTACATAATAACACGATGACAATAGTAATACCGATTATTAAAGAAAGCACATAATAACACAATGAAACACGTTTTTAAATGAATGGTCTGAGTTAGCTCTCGAGTGGCACAGCGGTATGTTTGCGGACTTACAACGCTAGAAACCGGGTTTCGATACATTGATGGGTAGAGCACAGATAGACAATTGTGTAGCTTTGTGCATAACTACAAACAAACAAACAAACAGAAACACCTTTCTGACTAAAATCGCTATACTCTGTACTGCCAACACGAGCCCGGTTTCGTATCAGAATACTACAAACTGAACAACTTTCAAATATTTTGTGCTGTGTTTTATAAAAGTGTTAAAAGAGAAGGCAAACTTTGTTTAGAGCGTTAAGGAAGAATAGAAAAAATCTTTGATGATTAATCACTTTATACGTTGTAAATCATAAATCAGGATCATTACATTTAACATACAACTCGTAACTTTTCTTGCGCTGTAGTTATTCGTTACGTCTTTGTATTACTACATCATACTTGATTTACCTCTAATACTGCCCATCCCTGCTTTTACTTGCTACACAACCTTAGATTCTTACACTACTTTTGTTTTGTGTTTAGTGCTTTAAACCCGTACTTTTACTTGCTATACAACCTTAGATTATTACACTACTTTTGTCTTGTGTTTAGTGTTTTAAACCTGTACTTTTACTTGCTATACAACCTTAGATTCTTACACTACTTATGTCTTGTGTTTATTGCTTTAAGTCCGTACTTTTACTTGCTATACAACCTTAGATTCTTACACTACTTTTGTCTTGTGTTTAGTGCTTTAAACCCGTACTTTTACTTGCTATACAACCTTAGATTCTTACACTACTTTTGTCTTGTGTTTAGTGCTTTAAACCCGTACTTTTACTTGCTATACAACCTTAGATTCTTACACTACTTTTGTCTTGTGTTTAGTGCTTTAAACTTGTGTTTTACATTGCTTTGTATGATCTTAGATTCCTAGGCTAATCTTGCGGGACCATTGTTTGGTAGGCTACACAGTTTCCGTGATTTGCGCTATGACATATTAATAAAATAGTAAACATAGAACCTATCTGATAAAAACTACACGCTTCTACGTCAAAGATACAATTTTGTGTGTGGCCAATTGAAGCCATGCAATTGTCGATGATGTTTTGGTTCCCAAGGTAACTTTGACGTGGTTGGTAGTTTACCCATTTATACAAAACAATCAGATAGATTGTAAAATTTTGATATTGTGGAAAGTTTCTCTTGTTAGGTTCTAAAGCGTAACCACAATAAAATTATTTATAATCTATTCATATTCCGTAGCGTAACTAAAGTAAATATTTTATAGTCTCTTCATATTCCATAGCGTAACCACAATAAAATTATTTATAATCTGTTCATATTCCATAGCGTAACTACAGCAAAATTATTTATAATCTGTTCATATTCCATAGCGTAACTACAGTAAAATTATTTATAATCTGTTCATATTCCATAGCGTAACTACAGTAAAATTATTTATAATCTGTTCATATTCCGTAGCGTAACTACAGTAAAATTATTTATAATCTGTTCATATTCCGTAGCGTAACTACAGTAAAATTATTTATAATCTGTTCATATTCCGTAGCGTAACTAAAGTAAATATTTTATAGTCTCTTCATATTCCATAGCGTAACCACAATAAAATTATTTATAATCTGTTCATATTCCATAGTGTAACTACAGTGAAATTATTTATAATCTGTTCATATTCCATAGCGTAACTACAGTGAAATTATTTATAATCTGTTCATATTCCATAGCGTAACTACAGTGAAATTATTTATAATCTGTTCATATTCCATAGCGTAACTACAGTGAAATTATTTATAATCTGTTCATATTCCATAGCGTAACCACAGTAAAATTATTTATAATCTGTTCATATTCCGTAGCGTAACTACAGCAAAATTATTTATAATCTGTTCATATTCCATAGCGTAACTACAGTAAAATTATTTATAATCTGTTCATATTCCATAGCGTAACTACAGTAAAATTATTTATAATCTGTTCATATTCCGTAGCGTAACTAAAGTAAATATTTTATAGTCTCTTCATATTCCATAGCGTAACCACAATAAAATTATTTATAATCTGTTCATATTCCATAGCGTAACTACAGT
>NW_013668479.1:100356-101945 GCF_000517525.1 Limulus polyphemus | reverse complement strand
CATAGCGTAACTACAGTAAAATTATTTATAATCTGTTCATATTCCATAGCGTAACTACAGTAAAATTATTTATAATCTGTTCATATTCCATAGCGTAACTACAGTAAAATTATTTATAATCTGTTCATATTCCATAGCGTAACTATAGTAAAATTATTTATAATCTGTTTCTTCTCCTTCAGGAATACTTTGTAATAACAACACCCCTTTTCCATTCATTAATTACAGCTATAAATGAACATCTTGCCCCTGAAGGAGAAAGGTCCACCTTTCGAAAGCGCTCGGGTTATAAGGTTTTTATTCATTTCTATCAAGACTTCTGGAACCTATGTATTTTTCCAAAACTTAGAAATATCTGATAAAATCATATATTCGTTATTTATACATATACTAGCTGAAGTATTCGTTCAAGAAAGAAACGGGGAAGATATAGAGTCGCCCGGGTTGCCTAGAAGTGTCAGATCCAAAAGCAGGCTCTTAAGATATATGCCGGGTTTGGTAATAATCGATCCAGCGGTTCGCCAGTTATAAGCGACTATACACACACACACACAGAAACTTTTGTGAAATATTGGTTTGTTAAGAAGACACAAATTGGTGCGCGTGTCGGTCATTCTGTATATAACCATTTTTTAAAGTTTAATTTTCAATAATATTTACGACTTTTTCAGAAATAAGAAAATTTCCACCTTAAAATTTACCTATTTGATACAGACGATTATTAGGATAGTAATGACATAAATACGCTTCATCTTGAAATAGTTTGATAGCAAAAAGAGAAAATTAGTTTATTGGATTATTATTGATCAGATTTTTCAACTCGCGTTGATTTTCTAAAGACTGGGCTCTGGAGAGCAAGAGTTGATGTCTTTAAAACTTGGAAGTAATGGAATGCGAAACGTTAGATGATGAGAAGAATGATCAGTAGTGGAATTAAAAATGTTTGATGTGTTTAAAACTTAGAAGTAGTGGAATGCGAAACGTTAGGTGCTGTGAAGACTGATCAGTAGTGGAAATAAAAATGTTTGATGTGTTTAAAACTTAGAAGTAGTGGAATGCGAAACGTTAGGTGCTGTGAAGACTGATCAGTAGTTGAATTAAAAATGTTTGATGTGTTTAAAACTTAGAAGCAGTGGAATGCGAAACGTTAGATGCTGTGAAGACTGATCAGTAGTGGAGTGAAAAATGTTTGATGTGTTTAAATCTTGCCAGTAGTAAAATACGAAACGTTAAGTGCTGTAAAGACTGAGTAGTAGTGGAATGAAAAATGTTTGATGTTTTTAATGTCCTAAAGCCTACAAAATAGCTGGACACAAAAACTGAAACAGTAGATCGATGTAAAACATTAGACTTGATAATAATATAAACATGTTCAGTGTGCTACTTGGTAAGAAAAATGAAACGTGAACTAGGTTTAATGTTTTAATCTACCTTATTAATTATATGTTGCCAATTTCAATCTTCCTCTTATTTTCTTTTTTTTAGAAATTTAAGAGATAGAACTTTCACAGATCATATATTCTCTTGTAAGATTGTGCATAAAATTAAATTTTACTAAGAAGAAAAGTAAATCTTTAAAATAAATAACA
>NW_013668479.1:98296-100108 GCF_000517525.1 Limulus polyphemus | reverse complement strand
ACCGCTGTGCTACTGGGGGGTATAATAAAATGATTCAAAGCTATAGTAAAAGAAAAGTATAGTAGTTGATAAAGGGGTTAACATGGAAAGATATAGTGGTCGGTAAAGGGGTTAAAATGGAAAGATATAGTGGTCGGTAAATGGGTTAACATGGAAAGATATGGTGGTCGGTAAAGGGGTTAAAATGGAAAGATATAGTGGTTGGTGAAGGGTTAAAAATGGAAAGATATAGTGGTCGGTAAAGGAGTTAAAACGGAAAGATATAGTGGTCGGTAAAGGGGTTAAAACGGAAGATATAGTGGTCGGTAAAGGAGTTAAAACGGAAAGATATAGTGGTCGGTAAAGGGGTTAAAACGGAAAGATATAGTGGTCGGTAAAGGGGTTAAAACGGAAGATATAGTGGTTGGTAAAGGGGTTAAAACGGAAAGATATAGTGGTCGGTAAAGGGGTTAAAATGGAAAGATATAGTGGTTGGTAAAGGGTTTAAAATGGAAAGATATAGTGGTTGGTAAAGGGGTTAAAATGGAAAGATATAGTGGTTGGTAAAGGGGTTAAAAAGTAATATAAAAATGCATCTTTCACCTTTCATTTTAACACCAATTTTGTTAATTTTCAGATTTTGTTAATAACTAAACAGATTTTCTGAAAATATGTTCTTATTTATAAATTCAGCCCATCCCAACTTCTTTTGAGTGTTCGCTGTACCGGCTGTATGTTTATAATGCTTAAACCTTTCGTTATGAGGAGCACGACTCTTCTAACACAGTGGCGCTGTAGGTTTTTGTTATTCTCTTAATGCAAATTTACACTATTTGTGTTATTTGTACTCTATCCACTTCGAGAATTGACCCCAGGAATTTAGTGTCGTAAGTCAGTAAATTTGCCGCTGACACATCGGAGGCTTGATAGATAATCTGTTGGAAATTAGAGTTAATATCATGATTTTATCACTTAAGTATTTGCAAAATATTTGGTTTCTTGTTATATTTTTAAACATTTGAAATGGCATTAAATATAAAACAAAATTCGACATTGTACCTTATCTAATTAACCATCTAGAGCTACGATCGTGAAACTTTCATAAGTGTAATTTTCGTGAGTTGCTATATTGTAATGCCATTTCGTAATACTTAAAGTTGGAATCTTAATAAACAGTGCAGACTAAGGTTACAAAGAACCGTTAATAGTAATTGGCTTAATTCCAGTGCGTTGAGATTCATAAAACCAAGGAGCTACTGACAACGTTCTATGTTGCTAAGGGAACTAAAAATGTGACTCTTTCCACAAAGAAATGTGGTTTGTGATGAATTCCTGACTTCTATTTTCGGAACTGTTATATGACGGTTAAAAAAAGAAATAAGTTGGTGGTTATTAAACCGTGGAAGCGCTTAGTGGAACTGCAACCTTGGCGTCATTGATTTCGTCATTTGGCACATGATCAGTTTAGTTGCTTTTGGAAGCACGTGACTCACTGTAATATACCTTGTATTGAATATTACTTTAACGAATAATATGCT
Source organism: Limulus polyphemus (assembly GCF_000517525.1). Classification (NCBI taxonomy): domain Eukaryota; kingdom Metazoa; phylum Arthropoda; class Merostomata; order Xiphosura; family Limulidae; genus Limulus; species Limulus polyphemus. Next base: position 98,591 of record NW_013668479.1, on the reverse strand, counting down.
TTTACTCACGTTATTCGAAGGCAATTTCTCTTTTCTTTCCCGAGAGTAAATAATTTAAATGTTACTGTTATCGTTTTATCAATGTTTTTAGTGTACTGATACTTGTATAATCAGGAAATCTGTTAGTTACTTAAATGATATACTGACTTCATATTAAGTTCTATTGAATTTTATGATTTGAAGATCACCAGTAACAATATGAGGGGACACCTTAAGAGAGCGCTATGGTAAGATCACCAGTAACAATATGAGGGGACACCTTAAGATAGCGCTAGGGTAAGATTACCAGTAACAA
>NW_013668479.1:74524-97296 GCF_000517525.1 Limulus polyphemus | reverse complement strand
ACCTTAAGATAGCGCTAGGTTAAGATCACCAGTAACAATATGAGGGGACACCTTAATAGAACGCTAGGGTAAGATCACCAGTAACAATATGAGGGGACATCTTAAGAGCATGCTAGGTTAAGATCACCAGTAACAATATGAGGGGACACCTTAATAGAACACTAGGGTAAGATCACCAGTAACAATATAAAGAAACAACTTTAGTGTAAGATTACCAGTAACAATATAAAGAAACAACTTTAGTGTAAGATCACCAGTAACAATATAAAGAAACAACTTTAGTGTAAGATCACCAGTAACAATATGAGGGGACACCTTAATAGAACACCAGGGTAAGATCACCAGTAAAAATAAGAGGGACAACCTTAAATTTTTTTTTTCTTCCAATAAGTCATGCCAGCTATTCACAGGATCGAATGTTTACTGTTTAAATGTTGTTTGACATTCTGTATGAAAATAGTGCGTTGGTGACTTTGACTTTTCAGTTTTTCACGACTGTATTCATACATGTTTCGGTAATGTGATAAAGTAGTTCTGTTGAAAACCACATGGAGTTAAATTATACGCTAACATCAAACGTTCTCGGTCACAGCTTGTGAGGCTAAGTACGAATATTTTCCGTCGAGTTGTTATTCTTAAGGGTTTGTTCACGTTACTGTTGGAGAATATATTATCTTTATGGTTTTTGGTGTATTTTATTTATCTATTATTCTCTGAACGTAGGATATTATCTTATTGTTTATGAAGTGGAAACTGTTCAAATACAGATATAACGTTTATGCACACGTGCATACAAACAGTTATGCACAGTATGTTAGTAAATGTGTATAGCCATTTTACTTTTAGGACTTAACATCGGAGATTTTTCTCAAATATCCTTTGATCAAATTTGAATTTTAGTTTCAGATGATTCCTTAGCACCCAAATATTCTATTGTGTTTATATGACAGAGGTCAGTCTACTGATGGATTTTACTTTCGAAAATCAGCGAGAATTTCTTTTAAAAAATTCCTTTTAGCACTTTGTTATATATTCTCATGGTTGGCCACAAACTAGTATATCAAACTACATTAAGTCCCCCAACCTACGAAACATACGAAACTCTGCATTCTTTAAAGATTATAACTTGTTATTACGAAGGTGTAAACGATGTTATTCTTTAATATTATAGATCGATAGCCTATCCTTTAGCACTCAAGCGATGAGTTCTCAATGCATTTCTTTGCGCAATGTGTACTTCATTTCGAATGGTTATTTTTGAAATTATTTTATTTATGCGTCAATTAGTGCAATATGCCAATGACAGTTTTAAAAACATGTTCATTATTATCAATGCATTAAAGTGTATCACTAGATGGCAGCACAGTTATACTATATGTTTCAGTCATCTCTCTGAATTGAAACTACGCTCATGCTCTTCACCTTCTTACAAAATTTGCTGTTCGATGCTTGCGTTAAGTTAGATACACAATGTAATAATTAAGAAACATATATAATTTGGAGGTTTCAGTTAACCTTTCAAGTCACTTAAGAGTTTTTGTGATGTTTTTATGCTAAATAAATAGCTAATTAGACGTTCTCCGTATTGTAAATCCCCAGGCGGAACAGTAGTAAGTCTACGGACTTACAACGCTAAAATCCGGAGTACAATTTCCCACGAAAGACACAGCAGATAACCCAATGTGGCTTTGCTCTAAAACAACCAAAGAAACCATTATGTACATAATACTTTATACATATAATAAAGCAAAGTTCATACTGAGGGGGAATAGGGGAGAGCTTTTGAAGGCAAAGTATTTTTGTGTATTTGTTTTTAACGTTGAGCTTCAACTATTATTTGCCTTAGCTTTAGATGCTTATCACATAAGCATGCGTGATTATCTCTCTAACACGAGTTTCGAATAGGACACGAACATTTACAGGCTTACTTTTAATGGTATTACATATATATATATATACACACGATTAAATATTGGTCTAAAGAGTTTTCTTTTACTTTTATTCGTCAAGAACCAAATGCAAGTATTAAAATGGTTCTTTATTTATCATACAAAACATAACTCTTTCAAAACTTACAACATTTTGTGAAATATCCTTAAAATCTTTAGTTCTCTTCATCATTGTTCAAGCTTCTCTTGAAACATGGTTGTATTGTTTCATGAACGAATACCACAGCAAGTAAAAATATTTGGCCATTAGAAGCAACCAATTATTATCACTGGGTATTTAATTATTGAATACGCCATGCAAGGAATGAACATTAATCTGAACCGCCTGACATCTAATAAGAGTAAAATGTTATGTTGGTATAGAGTCAAACAATTCCTGCAAGCTGTTTTCGTTGGCTGACTTTAATCATTGCATTAAAGACAGGATTTCATTGTTAGTCAATTTTTTTTTAAGTTACATGACAGTTTGAACTGCCTCTAGAAGGGTGCTCTCGGTCCTCACTCAGTGCTGCCACAACTTAAGATTAATCCGTTATACTTCTGATACGCCAGTGGAGCCAAGAGGCAATATTGCTTTGTGTGACAAACAGAATGTTTCTTTAATTTCTAAAGACTTCTCTGAAACTGGTCTACGTCAACTTGCTGGAAAGCATATTTATAATGGCTGCAGATTTAATTCAACCATTTCCCCAAGGACATAAATATCCGAAACAGAGATCGCATTAAAAGCTTGAGTACAAGAGTATGAATCAGATAAGCATACTGAGAGAAAGATTATTTCCGTGATCATGAAAACACTCGATAAGAATGTTAATGTGATGAAAGCTAGATCGAAACTTAAAAGGTTATATATATATATATATGTGTGTGTGTGTGTGTGTGTGTAAAGAAATATAGATTTAAATACGTGATATAATATGTATGTGTGTGTGTGTAAAGCCGTCCTTAATTTAGCAGTGAAAGACTAGAGGGGAGGCAGCTAGTCGTCACACTCACCGCCAACTCTTTTACCAACGAATAGTGGGATTGACCGTCACATTATAACGTCCCCACGACTAAAAGGGCGAGCATGTTTGTTGGGACGGGGATTCTAATCCGCGACCCTCAGATTGTGAATCGAGCGCCCTAACCACCTAGCCATACCAGACTCCTTTACAGTGTATTACCAATAAAAATGGGAGAGATAATTATGAAAGTTCCGGTATTGAATGAGGTACAAAATAGATGTCCCCTGGTGGACAGCAGGTAGCTCAAAGTGGCTTTGCTATAGCACAAACCCACACAAAATAGACTATGCAATCAAATTGTTATTTCAACACAACATAAAAATAGAAAGGGAAAAGGAAATATATCTAATTAAATACTTAAGGCCAAATATAAACACTATCATAAATTAAAGTATTAATATGACGAATTGTTGTGATCCATTGTTAAAGAAGTGTTAATACCCATCCGATCCTGCAAGTATTAGCTGCTCGTACCAAAACTTTATTACTACTTTTAGTGTGCTACTAGTAGTACGGGTTTAAATATCTGCCTCTAACAGTAGTAACAGCGGATAGTTTGTTTGTTTGTTTTGAATTTCGCGCAAAGCTACACGAGGGCTATCTGCGCAAGCCGTCCCCTTATTTAGCAGTGTAAGACTAAAGGGAAGGTAGCTAGTAATCACCACTCACCGCCAACTCTTGGGCTACTCTCTTATCAACGAATAGCGGGATTGACCGTCACTTTATAACGTCCCCACGGCTGAAAGGGCGAGCATGTTTGGTGGGACAGAGATTCGAACCCGCGACCCTCAGATTACGAGTCGAGCTTCCTAACCTCCTGGCCACGCCGGGCCCAACAGCGGATAGAGTCGGTGACGAAAAAATTTTCTCCCATTTAGGTTGGGTAATGAGACTGAACGATTTTTATACCATGTTTTTAATAAAAATTATAATGAAATACTCAAAATTACACGTTAGGTAATGTATTCTTTCTGCACTGTGGGAATCTAAACCCGGATTTTAGTGTTGTAAATCTGTAGATTTACCGGTGAACTACTAAGGGACATTTATATTTTCTGGTAACAGTGTGTTAAGTAGATGAAAAAAAGGTAAAATAACTCGATGTTAATTTTTATCACTATATGTTTTTTTTTACGCCTCTAATAGCATGTGAACCTCACAGAAGCCGAGAAGGCGTAGTAAATGTCAACTCAGAAAGGATACACGCAGGAACTCTCACCGACTTTACCGATATTCATCGCGCTTTTTATATGAGCAATCTTTGTTCGATGTTGCCACTATTAACAAACAGACTGGACGGGCTGATAGGCTGTTCTGTCGCTAGTGCTATGAAACGATTAGCATTACTAATCAATTTCTACTAACAGTAACTAACAACAACACCAATAGCTGAATTATCGTATTAAACCATATATATTTTCTGTTTATGCCAGTTCTTCGCTACTTTTTGAGAATCCACGAACAATTAGATTTAGACACGACGTTGATGATAATTCGTATTAATTTGTTATAATTTAAAAACTTGTGCAATTAAAGATGAAAAATCTCTTTTTGTTTCTTTATATAAACTCAGCTTGAGGGATCTTATACTACTACATTTACAACTGATGAATTATATATTACATTTTAACAGCTGATGAATGATATACTGCTTCATTTACAGTTAGTTGAAGTGATCACATCGTACATTATTTACAACTGATGGATCATACACTACTTAATTTACAGTTAGTTGAAGTGATCACATCCTACTTTATTTACAGTTAGTTGAAGTGATCACATACTACTTCATTTACAACTGATGGATCATATACTACTTTATTTACAGTACAGTTGAAGTGATCATATACTACTTCATTTACAACTGATGGATCACATACTACTTAATTTACAACTGATGGATCATATATTACTTCATTTACAACTGATGGATCACATACTACTTAATTTACAACTGATGGATCACATACTACTTAATTTACAACTGATGGATCATATACTACTTCATTTAGAGTTAGTTGAAGTGATCACATCCTACTTCATTTACAACTGATGGATCACATACTACTTAATTTACAACTGATGGATCATATACTACTTTATTTACAACTGATGGATCTCATACTACTTCATTTACAACTGATGGATCACATACTACTTAATTTACAACTGATGGATCATATACTACTTAATTTACGACTGATGGATCACATACTACTTAATTTACAACTGATGACTCATATACTACTTCATTTACAGTTAGTTCAAGTGATCACATCCTACTTTATTTACAACAGATGGATCACATACTACTTTATTCACAACTGATGGATCATATACTCCTTCATATACAGTTATTTGAAGGGATCACATACTACATTATTTACATCTGATGGATTACATGCTACTTTATTTACAACTGACGGGTAATATACTCCTTCATATACAGTTGGTGGGTAATATACTACTATATTTACAACTGATGGGTAACATTCCACTATATTTAAAGCTGATGGATAACATACCACTTTATTTACAACTGATGGATCATATACTACTTCATTTACAGTTAGGTGAAGTGATCACATCCTACTTTATTTACGACTAATGGATCACATACTACTTTATTTACAGTTAGTTGAAGGGATCACATTCTACTTTATTTACAACTGATGGGTAATATATTTACAATGAGTTGAAGGGATCACATACTACTTCATTTACAATTGATGGGTAACACTCCACTATATTTAAAGCTGATGGATAATATACCACTTTATTAAAAGGTGAATGGTGATATACGACTTTATTTATAGCTGATGGGTAATATACTACTTTATTTACAGCTGATGGGTAACATACCACTTTATTTACATTTGATGGATCATATACCACTTTATTTACAGTTGATGGGTAATATACTACTTTATTTACAACTGATGGATAATATACCACTTTATTTACAGGTGATAGGTAATATACCACTTTATTTATAGCTGATGGATCATATACTAGTTTATTTACAGTTTGAGATCACATACTAGTTTATTTACAACTGATGAATCATACACTACTTTACTTACAGTTGATAGATCATATGTTACTTTACTTACAGTTGGTAGATCATATACTAGTTTATTTACAGTTGGTAGATCATACACTAGTTTATGTACAACTGATGAATCATACACTACTTTACTTACAGTTGATAGATCATATGTTACTTTACTTACAGTTGGTAGATCATATACTAGTTTATGTACAACTGATGAATCATACACTACTTTACTTACAGTTGATAGATCATATGTTACTTTACTTACAGTTGGTAGATCACATACTAGTTTATTTACAACTGATGAATCATACACTACTTTACTTACAGTTGATAGATCACATGTTACTTTACTTACAGTTGGTAGATCATATACTAGTTTATTTACAGTTGGTAGATCATACACTAGTTTATGTACAACTGATGAATCATACACTACTTTACTTACAGTTGATAGATCACATGTTACTTTACTTACAGTTGGTAGATCACATACTAGTTTATTTACAGTTTGAGATCACATACTAGTTTATTTACAACTGATGAATCATACACTACTTTACTTACAGTTGGTAGATCATATAATAATTTTATTTACATTTGGTGGATCATAAACTACTATTTATAATTGATGACTCATGTACTACTCTATTTACAATTAGTTTAAGAGATCGTACACTTCCTTGTTTAGCTTTAGTTTAAGGGATCACACTGATGATTTAGCATTAGTGCGCGGTGTCATATAACATATATTGGTTTATTTGCCATTAGTTTAAGGAACAGTCTACTACTTTACTTTCTTTTAATTAAGGGATTAAATATTATATTATATACCCTAAGTGTAAGGACTCGCATACTATCTAATTTATCGTTAGTTTAAGTGAACACATACATAGACTTGACAGAAGGAGATGGAAGGATGAAACAAAGTGTCAGGCCATCACAACTCTAGCTTGGACATGAATCACACCGAGCACGTGTGGAACATCCTTCATCGACCCCGGGAAGGTGTCTCCGGATTTCCCAGGAATGGGATGAAATCCTACAGACCAAGCCACAAACGTTTAACTTGACGTATGGTTCTAGAAATAACTGGTGTTCTTTAAAAACGGGTGTCTTTTTCTTTATTCAAAATATCTGTGTTTATTTTTTTACTGGTAAACTAAAGACCATAGACTGTCTTATTTGTTTTTAATTGTAATAACGTTTTTTTCTTATTATTTATCATTAGTTGAAGGGATAATATTTTACTTTGTTTGCAGTTAATTTAGAGAATATTATACTTTATTTACCATTAGTGGCGCCCCCAGGCGGCTCAGCAGTAGGTCTAAAAACCTAGTTTCGATATTCGTAGTGGGCAAAGCACAGATATCCAATTGTTTAGCCTTATGCTTAACAACAAACTAACAAACACAATTACCGTAAGTATAAGTGAATTACATTTCCTCATTAACCGTAAGTTTAAATATTCACATTCTTTCTTATATCCTGCGAATTTGAAAAATAAAATATATATAAACTCGTATATATATCATTAGTTTAATGGAACATATTCGTTAATGGGGAATCGTATCATAATCATAAAAGCCAAGTGTCGGTCGGTCAATCAGTCTGTCACGCTCGATTTTTCCGAATTTCGTGAGTGGCGCGAGTTCAATTCCACTTTTTCTCTTATAATACTCCATCTTTTGATTGCCTGTTCAGTTTAATTCAATCGCTAACATAGGCGTAAATAGCTCCTACATTTCGACACTTTTACTGCTATATAAAACACTGTTAAGGAGGGAGTTCCCAGGACCAGATCTGGCACGGCGTTATGAATGTGACACCACATCATCCACATCATTATGACGTCAAGCTAGGTAGGATCCGAATAGAAAAGTCGGGAAGACTCCTGTGATCGAAGACACGGAAGTGCATTCGCACTCTATCAACACGTGTGAAATATAAATCAAAAATTAGCGCAAATCTATGCGTGGAAATTATCACGAAAAAGCCTTTGTTAAAACTGACTGAAAATACTAATTATCTGTAGGGCAGAGGACGACTTTGCCTCAAAAGAAGAACAGGTGTGTATGTAATCACATGGTCATCGTACGTTTTAATATTTTTTCCAAAGGCACCAATATGTAGCATATTTGTTCAGTTATATGTAGTGAATTCAGGAGCAATACCTAGCATGTTCCTGGGAAAGGAAATTTTATATCTATTTTGTGTATTACCAGTTTTATACGGAATATTTTTGGTTTTCAGAGGTTTCCCGTCAATTTTGACTGGCTTTTACACTAGTTTGAATATATATATATGTATATATGTGTGTGTGTGTGTGTGTGTGATATATATATATATATATATATATATGCAGAAGAGAATGTAATTCTGTACGTTTTTAAACAGTTTTTATACATTTTTGAAAAATATAACAAGTACAATCAAAATACATTTCGTAAACAAAATATGCTAAGCGAGAACAACCTTTCTTGAACCAGTTTATCTCAGTATAGCTAAAAGATCCACGATAGTTTATTGGCTGACGAATGGAGCATTACAATTTCACTGATTATGTTACGCCTTATCGTTACACGTAGTTCTTACGCAAAGAAAACAAAACAGAATTTACGAGTCCTAAGGATGATTGATGATGTTGGTTAGTTGGCAAGAAGAAATGAAATAAACTCTTTAATTATGTAAAAGAATATCCACGTTTTGGTATTTTCTAAACTGATAAATACAGCGTCATTTTAGTTGCTATCTAATCTATTGGTTATTTCCTAAATCCAGGAATATATGTTTTCGGGAAGAACATGAGCACCGTTTGTTTTAGAGGTAAGCTTGAAGTCTTATAACGATAAAATTTGGATTTCATTCCCTGCGGTTGGCACAGTACACTGTGCTTAACAACAAACAAACACTCGAAAAGGGGTCTTCACACGACATTTATTATATTTACAAATAACTGATCACCTACACATATGAGTTATGTCATATATAATGAATTGAATAATTTATAATAAAATAATTTCTTTCTTTTTGGTGTGCACGAGGCGAAAGACAAATGTAAATTTATATTTTCAGGTTTGTTTTTTGTTTGTTTGAAGTTAAGCACAAAGCTACACAATGGGCTATCGATGCTCTGCCCACCAAGGGTATCGAAACCCGGTTTCTAGCGTTGTAAATCCGCAGACATACCGCTGTGCCACTGGGGGGCTATATTTTCAGGAAAAAAAAGAACAACTCTACTTCCAATTTTTTATACTGTCATATATCAATACTGCAGTATTATCACACTGCTTAATAATAAACCCTAAAATTAACCATTGTGCACAAATATACAGAGGGTTCAGTACATACATTAAATACTTGGAATATCCAAATAAGCAAATTGGAATAGAAACTATTAATGTTTAGTTATTATTCAGTGAGAAAAGAAAAACTACCAATGTTTAGCTATTATTTACTGAGAAACAAACCACGAATATTTAGATATTTTTTACTGAGAAACAAACTACGAATACTTAGCTATTATTTACTGAGAAACAAACTACGAATACTTAGCTATTATTTACTGAGAAACAAACTACGAATATTTAGCTATTATTTACTGAGAAACAAACCACGAATATTTAGATATTTTTTACTGAGAAACAAACTACGAATACTTAGCTATTATTTACTAACAAAAATACCAATTTTTAGATATTCCTTAGTCAGAAAAGAAAAACTACCAATGTTTAGCGATCTTGTAGTAAGAAGATAAGAAACTACTATTTTTATGTTGTTCCTTTCTGAAACATATTTTATAATAAATGTTTAGGTTTTCTCTTCATTATATAGTGCGGGTACTATGTAATGTTTAGATGTTTCGTTTTTGAAAAATCTGAGAAAATATCTATGTGTATAGATCATTTTGGAACAAGGGTTGATTAGCTTGAGTGTTTAGCTCTTTTTATAAGGTAAGAATGAACTAACTTGTGTTATTTAGCTATTCATATCATTTGAGGATCAACTAACTTGCGTTGTTTGGCTATTCATATCATTTGAGGATCAACTAACTTTTTTGTTTGTTTGTCTATTTCTATCATGTGAGGATCATCTAACTTATATGGTTTAGCCATTTCTATCATGTGAGGATCATCTAACTTATATTTTGAACTATTCCTATCGTGTGAGGATCAACTAACTTGTGTTGTTTAGCTATTCCTATCATGTGAGGATCAACTAACTGGTGTTATTTAGCTATTCCTATCATGTGAGGATCAACTAACTTGTGTTGTTTAGCTATTCCTATCATGTGAGAATCAACTAACTTGTGTTGTTTAGCTATTCCTATCATGTGAGCATCAACTAACTTGTGTTGTTTAGCTATTCCTATCGTGTGAGGATCAACTAACTTATATTGTTTAACTATTCCTATCGTGTGAAGATCATCTAACTTGTATTGTTTAGCTATTTCTATCTTTATATACAATTAAAAGGAATACAACGTTAAAATTATCACTAAATAAATATTTTTTTAAAACAAGGACTTGCCCTAAAGAAGACTACATATGTTTCGGTATTCTTTAGGAGTAATGGTAAAGGCATGGCTGGGACTTGTATACTCGTATAATTATTTACATACCAATAACGCCATCTAGGCTTAAATACCCAGAGTTACAACACATCTGTCCAGTAATTTATTATTTCTAAACCTGGACGCGCTTCCATGTGTATTGCGATATCTTTTTTATTTCGATGGTTTCTCCGTCATTTCAATTTTAAGTTCTATCAGATTTATCAAGCGTTACTCCTGAAAATGGTGTAATACGACACCGAAACACAAGTAGAGTCTTTATTTAGGGCAAGTCCCTGTCTTTAATAACTATTTATTGTGTAATGATTTTAATATTGTATTCCTTTTAATTGTATATATATATAGATGTTTTACACAAGTCTCTGACTGCTAGAGCTAAATATCTCCTGACAGGGTTCCCTCTAGCTACTAAAGCTAACTGTATCCTGACAGGGTTCCCTCTAGCTACTAAAGCTAAATTTACTCTGACAGGGTTCTCTCTAACTACTAGAGCTAACTATATCCTGACAGGGTACCCCGTAAGTGCTAGAGCTAACTGTATCCTGACAGGGTTCCCTATAAATGCTAGAGCTAATTGTATCCTCACAGGATTTCCTCTAAATGCTAGAGCTAAATTTACTCTGATAGGGTTTCCTCTAATTTCTACAGCGTGTGATACATGATGTAAACTTGAGACTAAGGTGAGTGTCTTGTTTAATACATTTAAGTGCGATCTGAGTTAGATAAGCAGACATTATTTTCTTGACACATTAGTGATGGGTCTGTGTAAATGTGATTTATAGATCAACATTAGCATACAAGTCAGAATCTGTTGTTCAGAGATAAACATATTACGCGTCTAAGTGTGGTATACAGTCAGCTCTTTATTATATTTTTACAACCGAAATCATATATGTAGAAGACAATTAGATAATGTCAATTTGAAGTTCTGTTGTTTAAACTAAAATCTGTCAATTGTCCAATACTAAAGGTCAGTGGCCAGTTCGATTTTCTTTAATATGATCCATCATTAGAATAAAAGAAGAACCCATAAACGATTGTGACAATTCTTGTATTTGCTAACTATAAGTTTCTGTAAATTAGACAATCAAATATTTTTGATAAGGCGTTAAGACGTATTTTTTCAGACCGTCAGAAATATCTACTTGAACTTCCTGTTTCATCAGCATCTGTAAAATAGTTAACTGGACTGCTAAGTTCACGCTCATTTGTACTTAAATCTCCAGAACTGTTATGTGACACCATTAAGTTCACGCTCCCTTGTACTTAAATCTCCAGAACTGTTATGTGACACCATTAATTTTAAATCATGGCTGTAAAGTTGTTAAAGTTCTTGGGTAGAACATTTAACCAAAAACTTTAACAACTTAAATCTCCAGAACTGTTATGTGACACCGTTAAGTTCACGCTCATTTGTACTTAAATCTCCAGAACTTTTATGTGACACCATTAAGTTCACGCTCCCTTGTACTTAAATCTCCAGAACTGTATTGTGACACAGTTAAGTTCACGCTCATTTGTACTTAAATCTCCAGAACTGTTATGTGACACCGTTAAGTTCACGCTCATTTGTACTTAAATCTCAAGAACTGTTATGTGACACCATTAATTTTAAATCATGGCTGTAAAGTTGTTAAAGTTCTTGGGTAGAACATTTAACCAAAAACTTTAACAACTTAAATCTCCAGAACTGTTATGTGACACCGTTAAGTTCACGCTCATTTGTACTTAAATCTCCAGAACTGTTATATGACACCATTAATTTTAAATCATGGCTGTAAAGTTGTTAAAGTTCTTGGGTAGAACATTTAACCAAAAACTTTAACAACTTAAATCTCCAGAACTGTTATGTGACACCGTTAAGTTCACGCTCATTTGTACTTAAATCTCCAGAACTGTTATGTGACACCGTTAAGTTCACGCTCCCTTGTACTTAAATCTCCAGAACTGTTATATGACACCATTAATTTTAAATCATGGCTGTAAAGTTGTTAAAGTTCTTGGGTAGAACATTTAATCAAAAACTTTAACAACTTTACAGCCATCAAACGACAGTAGCAACTTCTTAATTTAAGAACATTATGCATGTTAGCCAGAAAACCCGGAACTGACGGTCAGATACCATAGTTTGTGCAGTTGTTAAATTAGAAGTGTTTTTTTTTTCTTAAATTTTATGAAGTGTGAAGAAACACGATAAGCAGAGTCTATAGATAAGACGGCGTTCTTTTTTGCGTCATATCCAAATATTGGATGCAAAGAGATTGGAATAAGAATGCAACAACCTTGAAAATGGTAATAAAGCGGTTTTATAAGAAATGTTTACCATTTTTAGTGGCCATTGTGCTCTTTTGTGGTGTATGCATAATATATTTTTGCGTCAGTTTCTGCTCTGAAGATATAATTGCTACTAAAAATGGTAAACTTTTTCAAGATGGCAGAACTCAAGCACTTTATCTAAAGGCTAGAAAGATGCATTCGCAAAATAAATATAGGTACCTAGGTGTATTTTTAAGTAAACGATGTTCGTTATATAACCGCAGTGCTGTTTTATCGTGGTTGCCTTTGTTCCCTTGTCAGACATTAACATACAACTTGAGTTTCACTTACTTTGTACGTCAATAAATTTCTCTTTTTATAACATGGATATTTCATTGTTTCGCTACTCATGCGTTCTCCTTTTTAAGAGAATTTAGTATTTCTAGACAATTGAAAAACACTTAACTTATCCGAAATACAGAGAATTCTATCAAGAATTGAACTTTGTGGATTGGGGTTGATCATTCTCCGTGTAGCTGCTGTGTAGAAAAACGTTTTTACTGCTTTTACATCTTCATGATGAAACTCCTGTCACAGTCAAAGAAAGAAAAATTGGACTAATTAGCTGTTTCCCAAAACTTAGGAGTATAATGTCACTTGACGATTATATTGAGTTCAGACTCTTTGTTCTGGATAAAAAAAAAAAACATCAGTTGTTGTTTGTTGTGCGGGAAGCTACGTAGATGTTACCTTAAAGTGTAAATAAAGCGAGTTGTTTTCATGAAAGATGGTAATGTTTGACAATTAACAAAATTTAAAGTCGTTTGTTCTGAAGGAATGTTGATATAGTGGATGATTACATAGAATTTAAAATTTGTTTGATCTTGGAGAAGAAGTTAACTGATAAGACATTATGTTAAATATAGTGGTATGTATTCTTACCCGAGGTGCGGATTTTTGATCGTTAAATAAATTTAGAGGCCCGGCATGGCCAGGTGGTTAAGGCACTCGACTCGCAATCTGCGGGTCGCGGGTTCGAATCCCCGTCACGCCAAACATGCTCACCCTTTCAGCCGTGGGGGCGTTATAATGTTGCGGTCAATCCCACTATTCGTTGGTAAAAGAGTAGCCCAAGAGTTGGCGGTGGGTGGTGATGACTAGCTGCCCTCCCTCTAGTGTTACACTGCTAAATTAGGGACGGATAGCGCAGATAGTCCTCGTGTAGCTTTGCGCGAAATCCATAACGAACAAACAAATCAATTTAGAAATCAAGAATTGCTTGTTATGAAGGGACAAATTATTTTTTAGAATGTAATATAAACGAGTAATTGTGAGAAACGTAATTCCATTTTTTTTTCTTTAAACTGAATTCAAAACATATAATTGGATAGAACTCCGTCACTACTGTATAAAGAAATTATCAAAGCTTATTTACTCCATTGTGTGTATAGCACCCGCTACAAACAGGTTATAAAGGAACTTTACAAATGTGTTTATGATTAGAGTTCGTTTTCCTACCTCGTGTACTTTTGTCTTTTTTGCTTTGAAATTTTTTGTTAAAGAAAAGTTAGCTTTGAGAACAGTCTTGGATTTTCCAAACAACTCGTAAGTTCAACGTCAATAAAAAAAAATATGTCAAGTTATCGAAAAATTGCTTATTTGTTGTTAAGCATGAAGCTCCACAATGAATTATATTCATGCCGTGCCTACCTCGGGTATCGAAACTAGTTCTTTAGCGTAATAAACCATTAAACTTACCGCTAAGTCACTGAGAAAACGTATCTCCTACTTATCAACTGATAGGTTGGATTTTTAATCAAAGTATATATATATATCTAGTGAATACTTGTTTATATTAACTGAATTTATCAACGTATCTCCTATTTATCAACTGATAGGTTGGATTTTTAAACAAAGTATGTATATATATATATAGTGAATACTGTTTATATTAACTGTTTATATTAACTGAATTTATCAACGTAGCAGCTGTAACCGGCTATCTTGAATTGTTGTTGTTTGTTACCCCCCAGTAGAACAACGGTATGTCTGCGGACTTACAACGCAAGAAACCGGGTTTCGATACCCGTGGTGGGCAGAGCACAGATAGCCCATTGTGTATATTAAGTTGTATCTTTAAAGTTAATGTCATTAAATTTGTTTGTTTTTATTAACCACAAAGCTAAACAATTGGCTGTTTATGCTGTGTCCACCACTAGTATCGAAACCTGGTTTTTAGCAGTGTGAGCCACCAGATTTACCACTGAGTCGTTTGGGGGGGGGATTTTAGCTGATCCATGTAGTTATATAATGTGGAGAAGTGAATAGTGGCCGATGACACTTTTTCTTTATTTCACCTATCCAGTATATAGGTTTTTTCTCATAGTGACTACAAAGTATGTTCACTCCAACGGTATGTTTGATAGCTTGCTTTGACTTGAAACTATTGATAAACTATGACCATAAAAGCAATATTCTTAACTGCAATTAATGGATTACCAACTTAGGATATACTATAGGTTATTAGCCATTTGCAAGCACTGCGCTCAAAAAGCCGTTAATATAACTTTTCGCGACAGTTATTGTAGTCTGAAAGTGAAGAAAAATAAAGGTTAGGTAATGCTGAATAACACTCACATTAGGGTAAACACAATAGTAATGTTTTATTTACCAGAATACTGTTGTTTAGGCTTTACATGCTGTTTTAATATTAATGAAAAGCTAAGCCTTAAAAGTCTCCAACCAATTATAATTTCGCGAATATTTTACAAAATTGCACTTTGCCAGAAAGTAAAACGAAATGCTTTTCCATATAACAAGATTTAATTTTGTTTTTTACTTACGATAATGTAAAGAAATCTAGGTTACGCTAGTTGTAATTTTTACTGAGGGGTACTGGTGATACCTGAACTTTATAATGCCTCTAAACTTCTAATTGGTTTCTTAAAGCATTAATTTCTCTCTTATTGAAGTGCAACTTTATAAGGATGGAGAAAAGTACTCAAAAAACCAAGTACAAGGGATTCTTTATACGAGCATGATTGGTTGGCGTGTACTGAGAGGTTAATGAATAAAAGCAACTTAATACATATAGCTATTGCCGTGTGTGTTAGGCTTAGAACTGAGGCTAGTAATGAAATTCTCAGTACTGACGTTATACATCAAGCAAGAACATGTGGTGATGACAGTCGGAAGAAATTATTAGATCGAAGGTAATAAATCAGTCCTTATATTTGTGCGTAACACTTAGTTACGCAAACAAAACCGTATTTATTTATATAAAATATGGGATAGCAGGAAGGGAAAGAGGTCATTTCTCTGTAACTTGTAAGTGTTTTTTCTTTTAAGATACACTAACCTTTCATAATATTCTGATGTTGGTATTACCCTACTTAAAACTCCCATATCTGCTGACATCTTTGATAATATTATATTAGTATTAACCTGCTAAAATCTACTACTAGTAGACCCACAAACACCTTTCATAATATTCTGATATTAGTATTACCTTAATTAAATCTTTCAAACATACAGACAACTTTCATAATATTCTGAAGTTAATATTAACCTGCTTAAATCACCCAGACGTACAGATACCTTTTATAGTATTCTGATTTTAATATTAACCTGCTTAAGCCTCCCCTTAATAGATATCTTTCATAATATTCTGATGTTAACATTACCCTGCTTAAATCTCCCAGACTTATACACACCTTTTATAATATTATGATGTTAATGTTACCCTACTTAGACCTCCCAGACCAAAATATATCTTTCATAACATTCTGATTTTAATATTACCCTATTTAAGCCTGTTAAACTCAGAAACAATTTTCGTAACATGTTGATGTTAATATTACTCTTCTAAAACTTTCAAGGCCTAAAGAAAACTTTTATAATACTCTAATGTTAATATTACCCTGTTAAAATATCCCAAAATTCTATGAATTAAGGTATTTTAAGTGAGAATCCGATACAGTTAATAACTAATGTTAATTACATATATAATATAACTACTGATACAACTATTTTATATTTCTATATTCTTCAACTCAGATTTGCATGGAAAACAAAATATTTGCATCTCTAAAGTGCTGGAATCATTAATAGCATAACACCTGAGTGGTATTACTTGTAATTTACTCAATGTAGCAAATATTAGAAAATTAATTAGAAAGTTAGTTTCCTTCAATAAGGTCACACGTAAATCAAAGAATGTTCTATTTATCAAATCAAACTCGAGCATAGTCATGGAAAAAGTATTTACTAAACTCGGAGTAATATATGACAGCTTTAACTTGACGTTCAACTTGACATGGGGATAATCTGTCATCATTTCATCACGTAGATTTTATACATGAGATGATTGTACAATACCTCGACATTGTTTTAGACAGTTTAAATGATCTCCCAACAATTCTGTATTGTTTTACACCCTTTATATGATCTTCAAACACTTCTATATTGTTTTACATCCTTTAAATTGTCTATGTACACTTCTACATTGTTTTACATACATGGGATAGTCTGTCAACACTTTGGCATTACACTACATACATCTATGTACACTTCTACATTGTTTTACATACATGGGATAGTCTGTCAACACTTTGGCATTACACTACATACATGAAATAATTTGTCAACATCTCAACATGAGGTGATCAGCCATTAATTCAGTATTTTTCACATATATAAAGTTATCTGTCAAAAACTCAACATTGGTTTACTTTTTTGAAATGACCTGTGTCATCATTGTTTCAAATACATCAGATGAGTTTACTGCTCTGAAACATCGAATATTACAAACTGATACTATTAACAAGCTGCTTGGAATGACGGGAATATCAGTCTTGGGATACATTTTCTAAATATCTTTCACTGTATCCTGATGTCGTCTTGTCAGATCACCTTTAAGCACACCGAAAAAGATCATTGGAGCTGTACCGGGCTACTCTATCTGGTTGACTGGAATTTCTATAATTTAATGTCTTGTACGATTTTTCTCAGGATATTGATATTGAGATGTTATTGAAAATTTGTGAGCTTTTGGAGTGTGATCCTCCGATTGCTTCATATCCTTGTTTATTATGTTGTGTTACTAGTATCGGGAGATGCATGTGGTCTCATTGCTATTGCTTTTGGGATTGAAGGGTTCTCTTTCACAATTTTACCCTTTGTCTTATAGATAAATGCGTCTCTTCAGATCGTTGTTAACTCCTCCGCTGTTAAGGTTTCTTCATGTCTGTAGAGAAAACTGAAAGCTTCCGTCTTTAATGTTGTCATCTGGCTCATTATCATTTAATAATCTCGCTCTAAGAATATTTCTCATAGAAGAATTTTTTTGGGTTTTTTGCATTCCTTCATCCATACTTTTATATACCTTAAGGCATTACACTGTTGAATGGTCGGGAGTCTGCTTTGGTACCACGGCTTACATCTGTGGCGTGTTTATAAAAACAAATTATTCAAATAAAGTGTAGTTAACCATATTGAATAATTTAAGATATATTTATTGATTATGATACTTTGTCCTTCTCTATCAATGTAGAAAGTGTTGTGATACTTTAGTATGATAAGTAGGGTATTAGGAATAAAATTACTTTATAAAATGGTTATTATCACCAGGATTAAATGAAACTTTTGGAGTTGAAAGTGCTCAAACAAGTATACAGACAAAGCGAGAATTTAATCAGATTTATATCCAGTACGTTAAGTTAGTCTCTTGATTATGTACTACACTAATTGTAGCTAACTCTAGACGATAATTTAATCAGATTTATATCCAGTACGTTAAGTTAGTCTCTTGATTATGTACTACACTAATTGTAGGTAACTCTAGACGAGAATTTAATCAGATTTATATCCAGTACGTTAAGTTAGTCTCTTGATTATGTACTACACTAATTGTAGCTAACTCTAGACGAGAATTTAATCAGATTTATATCCAGTACGTTAAGTTAGTCTCTTGATTATGTACTACACTAATTGTAGCTAACTCTAGACGAGAATTTAATCAGATTTATATCCAGTACGTTAAGTTAGTCTCTTGGTTATGTACTACACTAATTGTAGCTAACTCTAGATTCTTGGCATCAACAAGTGTTGTCTTCATGGTTAGAAACCAACTGAAACTTAGCTCTTTTTACATTACGCCCATAAAACTTCCAAATTTTAGTGATTAATGAAATGTAGTTTGTCCAGTTGAGACTTAACTAATGATGAGTTGATGGAAACGAAAGTCGAGAAAAAATCATATAGTGTTTACAAACAAGCGTGGCAGATTTCTTAACCTAACATTCAAAAGTGTGATATAAAAAAGAAAAAAAATTATAATATGCGCCGACTCGACAAAGAGCATAGCGTTGACTATAGTCGACTCCGTCTGTTGGCCTTCTTTGTTAAGTAATGAGCTCTTGGCGAACGTACTTTGTGCTGGAATGTTTTAAACAAACCATAGATGATCCACCTGGGACTTAAAAAAGAAATAACTTTTGTGAAGTACTAATTTATCAAACACTGACACATCACATGTCATTAGAGGAGTTATTCCTGTAATTATAACTTTAAAAGAAATCCGGAATTCTTGTGTCTTTGAACCTTATATAAACTTCTTATTGTAGCATTCTTTTTTATTGTCGCTTTAGGCCTATAGAACATTAGATTAGTTATGCTTTTATCTCAATTTCTTCCTTGATATGCGACACACTATAAGAAATTGAATAAAAAAGAAGAGAAATAGAAACTAGAAGATAAAATTCCATTTTGTGAAGAGATCAATAACTTTAAGCCTTTTGTAACAAATATTTCCTGAAAGCACAAAAGAAGGTTTTCTCGAACCTCTGCTATAATACAGGAGGTGTGAAGCAGTAAACTATTTTTTTAATTGATGCTTCAGAAAATTATTAATTTCTAAAAGTACTAAAATGTTTTGGAAATTGGTGACAATCACAAGGCCCGGCATGGCCAGGTGGTTAGGGTGCTCGACTCGCACTCTGCGGGTTCGAATCCCCGTCACACCAAAGATGCTCGCCCTTTCAGCCGTGGGAGCGTTATAATGTGACGGTCAATCCCACTATTCGTTGGTAAAAGAGTAGCCCAATAGTTGGCGGTCGGTGGTGATGACTAGCTGCCTTCCCTCTAGTCTTACACTGCTAAATTAGGGACGGCTAGCCCTCGTGTAGCTTTGCGCGAAATTCAAAAACAAACAAACAAAAAACAAGACAATCACAAGTTGTAAGTAGCACGTCATTACAATTCTGATCACAAGTTGTAAGTAGTACGTCATTACTATTCTGAGCCTGTCTCTATGTAGAATGATCTCTTCAATTAAACCTCTTCTTCTCTGGCATAATTTATGTTACCTTGATAACAGTAATTATGTCGGAAAGACGACTTAATGTTTTTTCAGATAAAATCAGTTAGATATGAGTTTTCAGGTTATTGTGAATCATTTCTGTTTTACAACTTAAGCATTGCACTTTAACAGAGTCATAAAACTCTTAATCTCTGCCTTGAACGACTACTGTTAAAAACATATTACTAATTACCCATTTAGCGATAACATTTCATCACTTTTTTTTTCCTTTTTTCGATGAGGTTTATTGTCTTTTAATTCCATTCTTACAGACGTCAGTTAAACGCTCCAACAAATCATGGCTCTGCAAGCACGTAATACATGTACTACGGTAGCGAAAAGCTTTTATTTCACTCTCTTTTCCTGACATATGGAAGTTGTGATAGTAATATTTACCAAGACAAAAGACTTAAGTTCTTTCTTAGTATCATAAATTCAACTCCAAGTAATGAAGCGGACTCCAATCCTCCTAGCTGCTATTTTTATACATATCGCAGGGAAATGGATTTGTTGACTATATATACTGTTGCTTGTCTATAATTTATTGGCTTTATTCTGGCTAAACTTAATTCAACTCCAAGTAATGAAGCGGACTCCAATCCTCCTAGCTGCTATTTTTATACATATCGCAGGGAAATGGATTTGTTGACTATATATACTGTTGCTTGTCTATAATTTATTGGCTTTCTTCTGGCTAAACTTAATTCAACTCCAAGTAATGAAGCGGACTCCAATCCTCCTAGCTGCTATTTTTATAACATATCGCAGGGAAATGGATTTGTTGACTATATATACTGTTGCTTGTCTATAATTTATTGGCTTTCTTCTGGCTAAACTTAATGGGTATGATATCCATCCCGAATATTTTCTTTTTTTTGAAGTTTTGATTTATCTTAAGCTAAGTAATGCATTAACTCAGCAACTTTGAAAATTTCAAGATACCAGATCTGGGTCTTACAGTATGATGCTTATAAGCGTAATACAAACACAGAAGTTAACAAAATAACTCATGCTGTGGAAACCCTTTTAAGAACCAAGAAAAGGATCTTTCAAAATGTTGTGACCTTGTTGTTTGTTTTTTTTTCTTTTCTGGTGATAATTGATTGATGGAAACAAAACCACGAAGAACTAATGATTTTTTTTGTATAGAGTAAGTAAGGTGATACTGAAAGTCAGACATGTGTGGCTCAGAAGTTTTTAAAAGACAGAAAGCTAAATATGTATATGTGGTTTAAGAACCAGACATATCTAGGGTAGGGAATAGAATTTATATTAATTATTAGTTATTTAAAAGTACGTTTTTTATGCATTTTTCAGGCTTAAGATTCACGTGATATCATACTATGGTAATTGTTTGTGGGAAGTTACTCAATGGGCTAACTGTGCTCTGCCCACCACGGATATCGAAACTCAGTTTTTAACGTTGTAACTCCGCAAACATACCGCTGTACCACTAGAGGGCACTACAGTAATTATTACTTGATAGTGAACTCATGATATCCTAATTAATTAAATAAATCGATTAAATTGTTCCAGTAATACAAACAAGTATTTAATGTCAGTTAGAAGCCTAGTTTTAAAATGGAAATTCTACTTCTGTATATAGATATGTATCTTATTTATAAACTCCTTTTAAGTCAGTGCACATACTAAGAAAATTAACTATGCACTGACTACGTTTTATTTATTTTTTCTGAAAAAAGTCTAGTATTCGTGACTTCCTTTAGACAAGTTTAAATTTACTGTTTTGCTTTTGCTTATCTTTAACTTGTTTTCCAGCAGAAACTTACACAAACTGGAACATACTAATAAATGAAGATTGCCTTCTGAGAAACCAACCAATAATTCATTATGGAAGATTTGGGAAAGTATAACACCCTTCATTCGGTTAGTTAACAAACCCACACGTCTCTCTCAGAAGGATCAGATTTAGAAGTAGGTTAAAACCATAAACGCACTGAGTAAGAGAAAAACTAAGATTTGATGGCACTAAACCAGCGGATTTTATTTGTTCTTTCTGTCATCTCTTCAGAACTTGTTCGTTATGTTGACAAACGAAATGTTCACTGAGATATGTTTCAAATCGGTTAACGATGTTTCAATAAATCTTTATTAGATGGAATAACTTATCTCAATCTCATTACTCAAATACAATGAATTCATTCGTTGATAGAATCATCTTAACTTTCCAGTACAAATTAATATCAGACCTTTTTCTAGGCTCACTTTCCATTACAAATTAATATCAGACCCTTTTATAGGCTCACTTTCCATTACAAATTAATATCAGACCCTTTTATAGGCTCACTTTCCATTACAAATTAATATCAAACCCTTTTATAGGCTCACTTTCCATTACAAATTAATATCAGACCCTTTTATAGGCTCACTTTCCATTACAAATTAATACCAGACCCTTTTGTAGGCTCACTTTCCATTACAAATTAATATCAGACCCTTTTATAGGCTAACTTTCCATTACAAATTAATATCAGACCCTTTTATAGGCTCACTTTCCATTACAAATTAATATCAGACCCTTTTATAGGCTCACTTTCCATTACAAATTAATATC
>NW_013668479.1:69598-73524 GCF_000517525.1 Limulus polyphemus | reverse complement strand
ATAGGCTCACTTTCCATTACAAATTAATATCTGATCCTTTTATAGGCTCACTTTCCAGTATCATTATGCTTGGAGGTGTTGGTTTATTGCTCGACCACACTGAACGTATGCTTTATGTGTGAATATAAATTATGTATTGCAGTTTGTAGAACAATATAAACAAATAACTTTACAATCCAGTTGCCAGGAATGTCCAAGAAGCTATATTTGTTTTGGTGTGGTGCATGTCAGTTATCTTTAAAACTGTCATCAACCATTTACAAAATTTACTGTTACTTCTAATTCATTTGATTTATATATTCTACTAGAAAATCTCGAAGTTTTGGGATATAAAACTATGAGGTAGGGATTTCTGTTTTTCATGTGGTTATGGTTTTGCTTATCGTTGATTTATTATCCCTTCAATCATTTAGTTTATATGTGAATTTTTAGTTACATTAAAATGCCAACACACCTTATGTATGTATTATGAACCTGACACCAGCTTCCCTAGCGGTGACATACATATACTATTAATGTTGCAAAAGTTCATGTAAATTTATAATCACGTGAGATGTACTCTCGTTAATCATGTTGCAAAAACTTTATGATCACATGAAATTTACTCTCGTGACCTAACGAAGTGAATAAATACCCTTCATAAACCGAGTGACTAATTATTAGTGAAAACGAATTATGTACTCTCGTTAATCATGTTGCAAAAACTTTATGATCACATGAAATTTACTCTCGTGACCTAACGAAGTGAATAAATACCCTTCATAAACCGAGTGACTAGTTATTAGTGAAAACGAATTATTGCTGTTTGACATTCGATATTGTTATTAATATCGAAAAGTGTTTTTCGAATATTGTTTGTGTCTTTTTTTTTTGAATTAGTTTTTCTTCTTCTGCCTCTTTTCCCTGATTTCATTATGTGAAATACTTAATATTGATAATTATGTTTTATTGTTCAATAACATTAGTTTCAAGTCCTGGCCAGGCACGTATTTATTAACTATGTTTTTAGAAAGTGCTAAATTTTATTCCAAGTGTTGTTACAGTTTAGATTACTAATTTTGTTGTTGTTGAACCCTGGTTGTAGCGGCGATTTGTTTTAGTCGTTACAAAAGAAGCTGTCTAAAACTCTTCCACTTACTATGTACGTTCATGGCTGTAAATATAAACGGCAAAGATTAAAACTGTAGCTCAGCGGTAACAATGATGGCTTATAACACTAGAAATCGTGTTTCGATACTCGCGGTGTGTTCAGCACATATAGTACTTTGTGTAACTGTGTGTGTGTAACAACAAATAAGTCTATATAAGATTAGGACTCGTCGCCAAACAAGCTCACCCTTTCAGCCGAAAGGATGTTGTAACGTGTCAGTCAATCCCACTAATCATTTTAAAAGAGTAGTCCAACAGTTAGCGGTGAGTGGTGTTGACTAGTTACCTTCCCCCTAGTATATTACTTCTAAATTACGAACGGCTGGAATAGCTTTGCGCAAAATACAACAAATAAACAATAAAATGAGAAATACACTTACATTATTTAATTTCATTGACTTCAAGGAAATACATCATAAATATTAAAACTTGTATTTTTAAAAAACAAAGTGTTTTACCCTTTGGCTTCAGCTTCGATTTTTTTTTTTTTCAAATCTGCCTGTGAAGTAAGAATAAATTAAAAATAGAACTCTGGGACGATTCAAAGATAGCATTAAATAATGATTTAATTTCACAATTAAAAGTTTGTAACAGGAATTTACTTTATACATCTATTAATTTACTGAAAGTCAGTCACACTTTATCAGAGAGTGCACTAGCACTGTTGAAGCTATAAAGTCAGTCATAACTTTATCAGAGAGTGCACTAGCACTGTTGAAGCTATAAAGTCAGTCACACTTTATCAGAGAGCGCACTAGCACTGTTGAAGCTATAAAGTCAGTCACACTTTATCAGAGAGTGCACTAGCACTGTTGAAGCAATACAAAAGTCATGTTGATTTTCTTCTCTGTTCGTCATCAGAAGCTGGATATGAAGCGCTGCCTGGCATAGTCGTTTTATCTCCCGTGTATATGACGACTTTAAGTTATCCAGAGCGTCCCAAAGTCGAAACATTGGCGAATAGCCAAAATCCAGATCTCATATTTTCGTTCATAATCATCTTTCTTCAACAGACTTAGTGCCTATCCAGTTCTAGTAGTAACTATAATTTTATCATCTTTCGACGGAGCAAAACAGTCTTCACGATATTTGACTTCTTATTTTGATATTATTCTATGCAAAATTCAAAAATAAATCATAATTTTAGTGTCAACGATGTTATTACCCCTTGAAGTTAGCTTTCTTACAGAAAAACAGTGTTCCTTTAAAAAACTTAAGAACGGTGAAACAGGAATTACCAGCCAATAACAGATAAACATAAGGTGACTGTAACATGTAGAGAACCCAATGTTTTGTACACTAGACAATCGGTGTCTTTAGGGAGCTAACCCTTATATTATGTATGAAGTGAATGAGTAAAGCTTCATATATTTCAATTTAGGAGCTTGGAATATCAATGTTTGTAATCCTTCATGTATTTCAAGTCCTTGTTTGTTATTCCTTGTCGACAGCAGGAGGTGTGCCCAGTTTCATCGTAACAGCTTTTCAGGTCGAAGAATTCTCTTTCATGACTATAACTTTCATTTTCGAAAGAGTTAATTACCTAGAATTGGTATGGTGAATGGTTTCGGAACTTGTTGCTACCTTACATGCTCTGTTGTACGTGTTTTCCTACTTCCGTGAATAGAGAACATGAAGTTTTCCTTCTTCGAAATGTTAGTTCCTTTGCTCTACATCGTTTAGCTATCTCACTATATGAATATCATGTCTTCTGAAAGGCTGAAACAGTCACAAGTTTAGCTGTCGAATGGTCAGGAATTTGTCATGAACCAGATATAGAGTTGCTGAAATGTTACCTGTGGCACCTCAGTTCTCACGTGTCATAAACCACAGTAGTATCATATGCAGTGTTCAAATAAAGTGCGACTATCCCCTGTTCCATAAATCTTTTACAACGTCAAAAATTGAATATTTCTAACTGAGAAACGCACGTGTTGGTCCTCGTGTTTTAACAAGGTAGTAAGTGAAAGTGTTTTAATTCGTTGAATGTAAAAACATGTGTGTTTGCAATAGTCCGGTGCAGTTAATAACTGTTGTCACACTGAGGAAATCCACAACTTTTAAGGAGTAGATCTTACAAAGACAACCACCTAGACAGACAAGAAAAAAGATAATACATTTAAACAATGGTCATGTCCCTATAAATAAACAAATAGAAACAGTTCATCACAATCATAACATTCTCTTTCTATCTTCATGGGCAGGCGATTAGGGCGCTCCACTCGCAGTTTGAGGGTCGTGGGTTTGAATCCCCGTTCCACCAAACATGCTCGCCTTTTCAGCCGTTGGGGCATTATAATGTGACGGTCAATCCCATTGTTCGTTGGTAAAAGCGTAGCCCAAGAGTTGGCGGTGGGTGGTGATAACTAGCTGCCTTTCTTCTAGTCTCTCACTGCTAATTAGGGACGGATAGCGCAGATAACCCTCGTGTAGCTTTGCGCGAAATTCAAACCAGTCTTTCTATCCTTTTTTTTTTTTGTCCCCTAGTGGCTTAGCAGTAAGTCTGTTGGTTATACCGCTAGAAACCGGGTTTCGATACTCGTGGTAGCCAAAGAACAGATAGACATCGTGTAGCTTTGTGCTTGAGAAATATTTCAACATTTTACAAGGAAAATACTCTCACAGTGCCCCAAAAACTTTCTCCAAAAACTAACACTTCCCGAGTTTGCCCTCTAATCACACATGATTTTTTTTTTTTTTTTATTTGTTATAACTTAGTATTAATTACAATGTTTCTTAATCCAGATGGTTCGTGTAGTTTATATAAAACGTACGGA
>NW_013668479.1:66570-69579 GCF_000517525.1 Limulus polyphemus | reverse complement strand
TTTTTTTTTTTTTTTTATTTTTGATAACTTAGTATTAATCAATGTTTCTAATCCAGATGGGTTCTGTAGTTTATATAAAACGTCGGAGCACGTATCCCATCCAACAGAAGTTCATTACTTGACAAAGAAAACCAACAGATGCGGTTGGTTCTTGATATGTCATTCATCGCTTCTCTTTGTCAAGTTGCCACAAATTGTAAACTTTTTTTTGAACGTTTGTATAAAAATCTGTCATGCATGTTAGTAATTAAACCTTCAGAAAACAAGTTGATTTCTTTTCCCGCTTCTATTTACATCAACACGCCGTTAGTTTCGGCAAATTACCGTCAATCAATCATTATAGTTCTGATGTTTGCTGGGTGTTATAATTAGAGCTACATTTTTCTCAACTTCTAATCACACGTTTGGGACTAGATTTCGCTGAAAATATTGACTTCCAAAAATTAATGACTAACTTACGAGTTGTTATTAAGTTTGAAATATTAGTTGAGGGGTTTATGTACCACCGAATTCCTTAAAAATCAGTATTTAAATATTCTAATCTATATATACGCCGTGAACAGATTGGTTAAAACAAAGCATGTTTAACAAAACTATGAATTTAGTTAAGTCACAATAATGAACGCTTTATGAAGGCTGTTTTATACAGAACTCTGTGTGAGCGCTTTGTGAAGCCTGTTTTATACAGCACTCTGTGTACACGCTTTGTGAAACATGTTTTATAGATCGCTTTGTGCGCACGATTTGTGAAGCCTGTTTTATACAGCACTCTGTGTACTCTCTTTGTGACGCCTGCTTTATACAGCATTATGTGAACACGCTTTGTGAAACCTGTTTTATACAGCACTTTTTTCTGTGATAAACCGTTCGTAAATTAAAAACCTTAAAGAATTACAAGTAATTTTACTAAAATACGGTTGATAAGTTGGTATAGAACAGTAGATAGTAGTTAGGTCTCTTGTTTGACGTTAGAAGAAGAAAAAATGATGTCTTCATTAACCAAAATACTATTTTTTATAGTAGGGTAACATTTGAAAAGATCTACACACGTTCTTATGTATGATTATGTAGACAGACGGACATTAATATATTGGAAATAGCTATGAACGTTATCCGAACTATTAATGATTCCGCTTTATTTCCTACTTTCATTTTTCGTCTTATGAAATTTGAAATACAATTGTAGTCGCCAAAAAAGTACACAATTAATGTTTTTTGTGCAAGATTTCCGTTGCACATGTTTCTTCTTGCTGTTTTTTTTTTGCACACTTTTTTGTGTTCTTTCATCATGTGCTTGTGTTTATTGTTTGTTTATTGAATTTCGCACAAAGCTACTCGAGGGCTATCTGCTCTAGCCGTTCGTAATTTAACAGTAATAGACGATAAAGAAAGCAGCTAATCAAGGCCACCCACCATCAACTTTTGGGCTACTCTTTACCAACAAATAATTGGATTGACCGTTACATTATAGCGCCCTACGACTGAAAGGGCGAGTAATTTTGACGACGGGGTTAGAACCTGAGACCCGCAGATTGCGAATCAAGGTTGTGTTCATTGAACATAATTAACGCGACAAAAGAAAATATTTCATGCCATTAACACCTTTCTTCATCTGAAATATAACACAACATAACTTAATGTTTTGGGACAACATGGGATTTATTGGTCCATTTCGGCTGTCCCATCCTCTAAACTAAACTATTAATAAATAAATTTTTAAAAAATCCTAAAGCCAGCCCTCATCATTCATATCCTTATCAAGCTTTCTCTTAAACTCACTTAAATATATTGCTTCTACGACATCTGAAAACCCAACCACCCTGTTAGAAAAATAAAACTGTCTTAGCTGAATATGACTCCTACCTTGTCAAAATTTATATTTGTGTCTTCAGTATTTTCAGTACTTGTTTTTTTATTCCAACATTATCATTTCAAGCTAGAAAACAGTCATTTTCGTCATTTTAAACTTAACATTCGTAATGTATATAAATCTTATAAAATATGCTAAAACGTAGATAGAAATGTCATCGAGAAATTTATTTTAGCAAATATTTATTCATTATTTTTATTCTGACAACGAGGTTCTGTTTACAGCTATACAATACTGAGAGTACTATTTACTTTCACAATATGTTGGTGTTAGTTACGAAGGATGGAAGTTTGCAATCGGAAAAATTATTTTTCTAATGAATTTCGAACAATTTTCCTCTAATTATTTTTGATGTCCCACAAAAAATTTAACAAAGAAGTATTATAAAGGTCGTGGTACCGAAACGTTTTCAAAGGGACGTAACTTTCAAGCTTAAACTTGCGTAAAACTGGTTTAGATAACTTTGGTTGGTTTTCGAGAAAAAACACCTTGGGCTATGTACCGTATCCACCGCGGGGAATCGAACCCCGGATTTTAGCGTTGTAAGTCCATAGACTTACCGCTATTCCACCAGTAGACATTTCGATAACCCTTCTATGAAAGGTGAGATTATTAGACGAATGGATAAAATTGATACCGATTTGTTTCTCGTCTTAGCGTATATCTAACATCGAAATATGATCTATGACTTGCTTTCTGAAAACCTTATCACTAGAAGCTAACAGATAGGACGTTTGGTAATAACTAACGGTAAAATTTCAGGATTTTACCGCTCTCAACAAAAAGGGGATGATCGATACCCAACAAAATAGATTTATTAAATTTTCTCTATTTGTTCTCTATCCAGAAATCTGTGTTAAAAAACTTCTGAAATCGTATTGACCATATATATATATATATGTATATATAGTGGTCATTACACACTTTTGAAGTCGTATTGACCATATATGTATATATAGTAGTCATTACACACTTTTGAAATCGTATTGACCATATATATATAGTGGTCATTACACACTTTTGAAATCGTATTGACCATATATATATGTATATATAGTAGTCATTACACAATCTAAATCGTATTGACCATATATATATATATATATATAGTGGTCATTACACACTTTTGAAATCGTATT
>NW_013668479.1:64260-65570 GCF_000517525.1 Limulus polyphemus | reverse complement strand
ATTTACAACCCCAACGCAGAATCAGCTTTGTGTATTGTAACTCAAGTATGTTTTGGAACTTTTGTTACTTTCAGCTAATTCATGTATATAGTGCCGTGAAATACACATAATATAAACTCGGGTACATTGTATAACTGTCGTCAGCTTTAGCTAATTCATGTATATAGTGCTGTGAAGTACACGTAATGTTAATCTCAGTTACGTTTTGGAACTGTTGCCAGTTTCAGCTAATTCAGGTATATAGTGATGTGAAATACACGTAATCTAATCTCAGTTACGTTTTGGAACTGTTGCCAGTTTCAGCTAATTCAGGTATATAGTGATGTGAAGTACACATAATATAAACTGTTATGTTTTGGAACTGTCGTTAGTTTCAGCTAATCCATGTATATAGTTTCTAACTATATAATAGAACTCGGATTAAGGAATCTCACTTTAAACGACACTGAAATACTTAACAAAATGACTTGGACGGACCTCACTTTCTGTATTTACTTGATAAAATGTTTAGATTTCTAAAAATTAAAACATTTCTTAAAATGGTTTCGTTTCAAGACATTTTGAACTACTTGTCTTATTAGTGTTATGTATTTTATTAGCTAGCATTCTCGGACTGTGAACCCAAAGATTCAAGGTTCGCAGGCTACAAAGGCGTCGTTAGATACTTGGGGCTCGGGGATTTTCGGCGTTTCAGTATGATATCGATCATGGTTTCCTATTCTGATTGTGTTCAAGACACCAACTGCTGATTTAGGACACTGTCAAATAGAATCGGGACACAGACACTGCGTGTTAGTGCCCAGCGACGCCGTTGGCGGACTATTGCCGCACACATACGCTACCCACTTCTGGATTCTGGGTAAGTTATTAGAATGATTGTCAAATTCTACTCTTCAGTTAGACAAGAGTAATTCAAGAGTTGGCGGTGATTGCTGTAAGTTTGATGTCTTAGATTTGCGCATGTAGCCTTTCTTTTTATAGTTTTGCGCAAAAACGCTTTCTAACCGTTCTACATTCGTTGGTTCTTTCTAAACAACCTTTCTACATAGGCTGGTTTTCTAAACAACCTTTCTACATAGGCTGGTTCTTTCTAAACAACCTTTCTACACAGGCTGGTTCTTTCTAAACAACCTTTCTACATTCGTTGGTTCTTTCGAAACAACCTTTCTACATTCGTTGGTTCTTTCGAAACAACCTTTCTACATTCGTTGGTTCTTTCGAAACAACCTTTCTACATTCGTTGGTTCTTTCGAAACAACCTTTCTACATTCGTTGGTTCTTTCGAATCAACCTTTCTACATTCGTTGGTT
>NW_013668479.1:48461-63334 GCF_000517525.1 Limulus polyphemus | reverse complement strand
TCATCATCACCCACCGCCAACTCTTGGGCTACTCTTTTACCAACGAATAGTAGGATTGACCGTCACATTATAACGCCCCCACGGCTGAAAGGGCGAGCATGTTTGGTGTGACGGGGATTCGAACCCGCGACTCTCAGATTGCGAGTCGAGTGCCTTAACCACCTTGCCATGCCGGGCCCACAAATAGTTGTATTGGTTTTTCACATCAGAAATAGTGCTAGCGTTTCCTCCACATTAGAAACTATGCTAGTGTTACGTCCATATTGTAATTCGTGCGTGTGTTCGATCTACGTCACATGTTGTGCTAATATTTCGTCCATATCAAAAGTGATATAAATGTTTAGTTCAAATCAAAACTTGTACTTAGTATTCAAGAAACTCAAAACGTAAAACTGAGCTGATCAATCAAACTATTTCTTATAAATAATAACAGCTTTAAAAATATAGTGTTCCAGTATCTATGATATTAAACAAACAATTTGTGTCAGTCATTCCTCATTCCGCGCGTGTGTGAGTGCTAGCTCACATGGAAATCCAATAATCCTATTTGCTAATTGTATAGTGATACTTTTACGTTTACACAAGTGGAAAAGTGAACGGCGTTTAATAACATGCGTTGTTATATACGAGTGGAAAACTACGACGTTTATAACATTAACTGTAAAAACAATTACTTCAATAACACAAACAAACACTCAAGGAAACACATTAAATCAATCCTATACTTTTCCGTGGCTTATAAATATTGCAATACTAATTACATCTCAATACAAGTTCTAACAGGCTCCTAAAAATCGACAGTTAGGCCTAACGTTTAACAGTTACGGCCACAACTTCATTCAGTTTCGATGCTCTACAGCTAACAGCACAGATAAATGCGATTTCGACATATATATAAAAAATTTACAAAAACACATCCACAACTAATTTTCACGCTTCTTGGTTTCATAATTTTATAAATAATTCACTATTTGATAACGATTATACGTTTCCAACGGTCTCAATACAGGCGCTTAAAAGTTTACAATTAGGCTTAAAGTTTAAATACGCTTCTTACGCGAAAAACGACTTTACACGTTTGAAGAATAAAATATTACACCGTTTCCGTTATTGGTGGTAGTGGATCCGACACTTTGTTAATACTTTAGTTGAGAGTAAAGAATTGATACCATTATGGAAGGTAAATGAAAAATAAGTGAAATATTGACAAACTAAGACGATTGATTTTTACACTTCTTGATACCATAATTTTATAAACTCACTATTTCATAAAGTTGTTTTATCAAAAGTTCGATCGAGAAAAAAATCTTAAGGTATTAGTCAACAATGTCAATTATCCAGAGAAACAAGGTGTTTATACAAAAAAAAAAAAATCTGTACAGAAGTTTATAGTCATTCCATGTCTTTACGCTACCTTAAATCTAATTACAAAAACTACATTCTACTGAGTAGGTTTTTGTTTCATTCGTGTCCAACTACATAATACAACAATATTATTTAAAGGATTTGTCTATTCGCAATATACACCCTTCTCATGTGTATAGTATTCCACTTAACAATACTGTATATGTGAAAAAAGAAATATTTGGGCTTTGTGGCACAGCACACACTTCGTATGGGAGGCCGAGGATCCAATCCCGTTAATACCTCTTTCCTTTTTTTGCTAAACAATATTTTATAAATCACATAATTTTAGTAAATACACCTTAAGGGAAGCACGACTTTATCTTCTAGTCTGGAATTAAACGGATATTTAGTGATTAACGTATTTCTGATGAGGGAAAACTTTTTATGTCCCCTTTGTTATGTGTATAATGAGTCAGGTTTTTAATGCACGGTGCATCTTTATCAAGTACCAGTAACACATTATTGAGGATAGAAACACAGTTTTTATCTAACCAAATTAGGTCTTTTTTTTATTTAGCACATCTCTACTTTCTTCTCCAATTGTTTTTGCCCTTACATTCTGCACTTGGATAATCTCACCTCTCTCAGGTCGGGCGTGGACTAGTATTTGACGTGTTCGGACTGTGAATCCTAAAGTTTCAGTTCGCGTCCCGCTGCTGTAAAAAAAGAAGTAAATTGCGATCAGCGTTTTGGAGTTTAGGTGCGCTATAAGTGTGACAATCAAATCCTGCTATTCGGTCAGACGAGAGCAGCTCAAGTATTGGCGATGTGTGCTGTTGACTAGCTCTCTTTATTTAGTATACGAGTTTAAAATTTGCGACTGTGTACCTTTGCGCAAATATTCTAAACAAACGAACAAACTGTCTCTAGTGATCATTCTTTAGCTGCATTCCATGGCAGGGTCATTTAATTTTCCCACGGGGAGTCTTGACAGCGATGGAGACACAGGAATTTATAGGCAGAAACGAACACATATGTCCAGGAAGAGTTAGTAGTCTCGACGAATAAGGTCTCATGTGCATCACAGTGTTTACTCTAATAAATCTTCTTTCGGCTCTGTATTACTCGCTGTAACTTGGTTTGATGCCATGAAAAGAGTCTTAAGATTAGTGACTGAAGTAATAATAATTATTCTTAATTATGAGTTCAGTGGTTTAATATTTAAACAAACAAGAAAGGGAAAGCACGAGTTCGTAAAGGAATCCGTTTCAATGTCCCCGCCTCGTTTAGCGTTTCCAATTTAAAGAATCTGCTTTGGTCCAGATATTTTTTGCACATATCTTTCAGCCATTTTGGCTTATAATTTTACAGAAATCCTGAATGACTGGAAATTCGAAACTCGTTCAAAGTAAACCAAAAAGGTTTTATTTATTTCCGAGACCTCCGCTAAGCCTTAGGGCTTAAAACGCTAAGTATCGGCATCGATCTCTGTGGAGGGCACAGCGCAGATAGCCCATGATGTGGCTATGCGCCTAGAAAAAAATAAACAATTTAATCAGCACCACATATTTTTAAAGATTTTTAGAGCCCCCTACAATGGAACAACGATAAGTCTGAATGCTTATAACACTAAAAACCGTGTTTCAATACTCGTGGTTGACACAACACAGATAACTCATTGTGTAGCCTTGTGCTTATCAACAAGCGAACAAACAAAGTATTTTAAACTAAAATAAATAACCGAGAAAATTTCAACAAGATATATTTCTAATCTCAGTGTGCATGTTCAGCAGTTGAAATGACGATGTGAATAACATCGCGTGTTAAAGTGTATTGGCTAAGAAGTATATAGGCTGATATCGCCCGAAATATGTTACAAAGCAGCAGTTGAAATGACGATGTGAATAACATCGCGTGTTAAAGTGTATTGGCTAAGAACTATATAGGCTGATATCGCCCGAAATATGTTACAAAGCAGCAGTTGAAATGACGATGTGAATAACATCGCGTGTTAAAGTGTATTGGCTAAGAAGTATATAGGCTGATATCGCCCGAAATATGTTACAAAGCAGCAGTTGAAATGACGATGTGAATAACATCGCGTGTTAAAGTGTATTGGCTAAGAAGTATATAGGCTGATATCGCCCGAAATATGTTACAAAGCAACAACTTCTTCTTGGCTATATTGAACATTAAAAAAAAACAACATAAAAACTAAATTTATGAAAGGTGTCTTAATTTTTTATTTTGTAGCAAACAACAATTTTAAGGCGTTATGTCTGCAAGTGGTAATATTGTAGACCTTGATATTCAGTTATCCTGTAATGTTTGTTATTATCCCCCCCCCCTAAACTATGTCAAATGCCCTTTGTGCCATTCCAATTCGGAATTAGGGAAACATAAACGCAGCCAATCATGAAGTTTCTTTACCACATTGAAGCATAAATGTGAGCCAGATAACTTTAGTCTAGTCTGTTCAGATCTAAATTTTGACTTCCTTTAACAGTTCCAGGAATTTTAATTTGGGCAAGATCAGTACTACACACCCAGTTGATTGTCTTTATTAAATTAACTCTATTACTATGATTTTAAGGGGCTTTGTGCTAAATACAAAAGCAAGAACTGAGAGTAAAAGACGCAAAATAAGTAAGTTTCAGGGTTCGTGTGTGTGTATTTTCATATAGCAAAGCCACATCGGGCTATCTGCTGTGTCCACCGAGGGGGAACTCAGGGTTCGAACCTAAAAGTTTAGCGCTATGAGTGCTGAAGCTTACCACTGAGGCACCAAGAGAAGAGGCAAAATAAGTAAGATAGAAAGTCAAAAGTAGAAAATAAGAGTTTAACTGACGTAAATAATAATAATAAAATGTCTAAGATAATTGATAATAACTCGAACCAGGATAAAGAAAAAAAGGGTTATTACTATTAACCCTAAAATTAACGATGGAACATGTTATATATAACAGGACTGTTCATTTTAAGTTTAATAAGAGAGTATTATTTAGCTTATGTAGTGCTAAAGTTAAATTAAGTTGTCTTTAGTAGCGATAGTTATGGCAAGTTTCATTATGTAACTGTTTTTGAATAATTTGTTATGTAGTTCAATTATTGTGAATTGACGTCATGTTACTCGAACCTTCTGAATTTGTTTCGTTGTTTTAAGTGAGTATTGTTACATCATGTTCTCTTAGTTTATAGAAAGTTCTAGGCCTCAGTCGGGCAATATATATATATAGGCGACCAAGTTAGTGTAAGTAAGTTAAGTTAGTGAAAGTAAAAGTGAAGTTAGACTGCGTGTGAGTTTATCCATAACAGGCGATTTCTAAAGTGAGTTTCGCAGCTTGTGTTATAATAACAGAGTACAGGAGAATAATATGTCTTGTCAAAGGGTGTTCTGAAGTGATTGAATCCGTCTGTATGGACTTTGACGAAAAGGATACAATTATTTAAAACTTTGGATACAACTGTGATACATAATAGTGTAACGAATTTTTGTACATATGTCTGACTTGTCTTTAAAATATTATTTTAAAACAAGTGGATTGTGTGCTATCCGTATATTGTTGAAATGTATCACCAACAAGTCACAGACACTTACTGTAAAGAATCGTGGCCATATAAAACTGACAGAACACATGAGCTTTTTAAATGTATTTTTCTAAAGTATTTTATTCACCAAATTGCTTGCGAGTCCATGCTTGACATTGTTGGTTACAGGGTTCCTAATAACATGTGTGTTAGGAAAATATTCAATCCCGCTAAATTACTGTTGGGTCCTTTATGTATTTTGTATTAAATATAGAATTATTTAACCCAAATTTTTGATTATCATATTTCATTAAGTGATTTTCTGGGTGATAGATTCTGATTCAGTGTTATGTGATGATATTGCTTTTGATTTTAGTTTTCCTACGAAAAGAGGTTTCAGTTTTGTTTATGAATTCACTGAAATTTACTTGCTAGGCATCAGATAAATCTAAACACCCAAAGTAAAACTTCAGGGATTAGAGGTTATTCGACAATAAACAAATTAACACTCTCAGCTGGCTGAGTGTTACTGAAGCTTACTCGCTGGTGACCAAACGTTTCTGTTCGATAGAAATAACACTCCTACGATTGCAGTGGATAAAATGAAACACAAACTAAGAACCTTAGAAACGCCAGGTCTGACTCCATAACTTCTTATTATTCATATAAAACCTCCTGGGATTAGAAGCTAGTAAACGAAGTCCAAATTAAGATCATCGGCAGGCTGGATATTATTGAAATTTACTTGCTAGACAACAAATATTTATGCTTACCCAAATACAAAGTTCAAGAATTAGAGGTTATCAAATGAATACCAAATTGAAACTCTGAGTTCAATTTATTTTGCCAAACATCATACTTTCGTACATCCAGAAATAAAAGCAGGCGAAATTAAAGTTTATTTAACGACGTTCAACTTAAGACTATCAACTGGTAGGTTCTTCTTGAAATTTACTTAAAAGAAAATTTATACTTCTACTCAGTCATATAAGTCCTGGGTTTAGATATTATTAAAGTCCAAATAAAGACTCTCATGATGCTGGGTCATTTTAAGTCTGTTTGTCTACTGTGATTAGAGAATATAAAACAAAAATTAATATTCTAAGTTTGGTGGGCCTTACCGAAATCAGCCTGTACGTGGTCTAGTAGTTATTGTTGCAGTCTGTCGATCCGAGTGTACATGGTTCGCGTCCTTCTTCAAAAAACAAAATAATAATCGCGCTCCACACTGTGGGTGCATTATAAGAAAGACGGTTAGATCCAGGTGTTAGATTACAGTAGCTATAGAGTTTGCAGTGGTTCTGTTGTCTTCCTTCTAGGTTATCAACTCAAAATTAGGAACGGCTCGTCCAACTATTGAGTTATATAAGAAGAAAGCTAAGATGCTGAGTCGTCTGGTATTAATGAAGTTTCCCTTCTAGACAAACATCATTATACTCGCTCAAATGAAGCTCTAAGTACTAGAAGTAATTAAAAGCATTCAATTAAACAACTGGATCTTATACAAGTTTATGTTAGACACAATTTTTTTTTGTTTCCTCAAATGAAATTTCCTGTAATTAAAGATAAAAAAAAATAGCTTGGGGACGAATATCCGAAACAAAGAAAGTTACCGAAATTTGTTTGATAGGTACTAGATACTTTTATTGGGGCAAACAAAAATCCTGGAATAAAGATTATTAAACCAAGAACAAATTACGAAACTTGCCCAACTGGTTATTACTAAACTTTACTTTCAAGACATCAGATGTTTCTCCACGCCTAATTTAAAACTTCTAGGACTAAAGTTATTAATAAATATTAAATTAAGAATCTTAGTCTGCTGGGTCTACTACCTGAACATCAGACGTTTCAACAAAAAGTTGTTTTGTTTCCGAAAAAACAATTTATGAGATTATATATCTATCTATATAACAGCCTGTGTGTCACGTCACGCATGATTTCTCGAAATAAGAGGAGCCATGAAAGCCAAAATGCTGTTACCCGGATATAATAGTTCAATTACTGTCCGCCCATTACGATTTTGCTAGAAACCGTGTTTCGATACCCGTAGTGGGCAGAGCACAGATAGCCCATTGTGTAGCTTTGTGCTTAATTCCAAACAAACAAAGAAACAAAAACATTGCGATTTTAGTAACAGGGGTGCAAGGGGCCGTGAAACCTTATAAGTGTAATGAGTGTTGGTATAATAAGCCTAAAGTAAAGACATAGTGTAGGATCACCTAGCTTAGAGATAAGTGCATACAATTTGTCATGGAAGTAAAAATATCGATTCAGTTTTAAACTGAAATCGTTTTTGAATTAAGATATTTTCTGCCTCTCTGTTGGTCAAGCTTGGTTTCGCAAAATATATTTATTTCAGTTAGCTATGAAATGTGGGGTTAGGGTATACTATGGGGTGGGGTACTTGCACCATCATTTTTGATGGGCTATACGCTTTTATATATATACAAGTTGTTCAACAATATTAAAAATTAAGATAATCAACTGCATGGTTATATATATCAATGTAAAAGCTTTTAGGATTAGCGGTTATTAAAGCTTTGATAATCTTAAGATAATCAACTGCATGGTTTTATATATCCGGATAAAAGCTATTGGGATTAGCGATTATTTAAGCTCTGATAATCCTAAGATAATCAACTGCATGGTTTTATATACCCAGATAAAGCTATTGGGATTAGCGATTATTAAAGTTATGATAATCTTAAGATAACCAACTGCATGGTTTTATATATCCGGATAAAAGCTATTGGGATTAGCGATTATTAAAGTTGTGATAATCTTAAGATAATCAACTGCATTGTTTTATATATCCAGGTAAAAGCTATTGAGATTAGCGGTTATTAAAAGCTATGATAATCTTAAGATAATCAACTGCGTGATTTTATATATCTGGATAAAAGCTATTGGGATTAGCGATTATTAAAGTTGTGATAATCTTAAGATAATCAACTGCATGGTTTTATATATCCAGATAAAAGCTATTGGGATTAACGCTATGACTTTAACGAATTTGATGTTTCTTAAGTTTAATTACTAGCTAGAGGCTGTATATATTCACCTGAATTAAAACGTCTGGTATTAGGAGTTATTCAATAAAGACATTTGTTTAGCCGGCTGGCTATTATCGAAGTTATATATCGCACCCTACTATTCACTTACCTTATTATTAAGACTATTGAAAGTTTGTTTCTTTTCTGCAAAGTTATTCATTTGTGCTAGCCGTCCATAATTTTGAACTGATAGACTAGAGGGAAGGCAAATAGTCAACATCACCCACCGCCAACTGCTGTGTAATCTTTATAATGCTATAACACACATATGGGCTGAAAGTGCAGAGCAGCATTTTATAGTATTATTGTTCTCTGGTGGGACAGCAGCAACTCTTCGGATTTACAACGCTAAAATCATGGGTTCGATTCCCCTCAGTGAACACAGCAGATAGCCTGATGTGGCCTTTCTATAACAAAAACACACACACACACTCATTATTATTATTATATTACTTTTTTATGCGGTAACAGATCGCTAACTATGGACTCACAAGTCCGTGGTCCAGCACGCTCGACCCTATTTAAACAAAGTCAAAGTTAAAACACTTAACTGGCTAAGTCCTACCCGAACTTACATATTTTTACACCAGTATATGTCAGTTATTACTTCTAAGTTGAATGCAGCCTAAGACGCTGAATTTTACTGACATTTTCTTGCTGGATACTAAACGTTCCTACTTGATAAACTGATAATATTACTAATGTATTCTTGCATGTAAGAATGATTTATAGACAGCTAGTTACCATCACGTGTTAACCAGTATGACGTTTATTATAAGTCGTAGTAAAGATAAATCAACTTTGAATGATATTAGTTAAAATCATTATATTTTAAAGAAATGCGTGAAATTTCTTACGTTCCTTCCGGTATATATTAAAAGAAAAAAAACTGTGCTTTCAGAAGAACATACGGAAATGTAAGTTTATCTCTTGAACTTTGAAACATTCAGATTCTCATCAATTATCGTTTGAACCCTTAGTTATATGTTCCATTTAATCTTATCTGTTAAAAGGCAATGAGTATTGAACAAACGACGTGTAAACACACTTCTAAACGAACAAACAACAGCATTTCCAGTTTGCCCCTGAAGAAGAAAGGTCCGCTCGGGTTATAGGGTTTCTTCTAAACGAACAAACAACAGCATTTCCAGTTTGCCCCTGAAGAAGAAAGGTCCGCTCGGGGTTATAGTTTTTTTTATTCATTTCTCTATATATATATATATATATATTTACTAGCTGAGACCCAAAAATCATTTGCGGTCCAATTAGTATTTTTATAGCAACAGTATTTCTTTAAATACAGAATTTCTAGAATAATACTAAAGAATTCTAATCGCAGACACTCGTCGTAGGCCTAACTAACGTTAGTTAAGCCTTTATTAAGTACAGGTTATATTCGATAAAGAGATAAATTAACACTATAATTTCTGTTCCTTTATTTTTCTTTACTTTAGTTAGGGCTAAACTTTACTGTACTTGATACTATCAATAAATAAGTTTATAATGTTCTTCTACGACCTTTTAAAAACTTTGATAAGCTTTTAATATGTTGTTGTACAAAATATCTACTAAAGTATATTTACTTACATCCACCTTTTGTTTACATCCGTTGAAAAGAAGTGCTCTTGGCCCGGCATGGCCAGGTAGTTAGGGCGTTCGATTCGCAATCTGAGGGTCGTGGGTTCGAATCCCCGTCCCACCAAACATGCTCGCTCTTTTAGCCATGGTGGCGTTATAATGTGACGGTCAATCCCACTATTCGTTGGTAAAAGTGTAGCCCAAGAGTTGGCGTATCCCAAGACTAGCTGCCTTCCCTCTAGTCTTACTCTGCTAAATTAGGGACGGCTAGCGCAGATAGCCCTCCTGTAGCTTTACGCGAAATTCAAAACAAACAAAACAATATATTGGCATTTATTTATGTATTGTAGTATGAGTAGAACTTTGGTGTCTCACAACAATAGGTGTACTAGAGTAACACGAATGTTCAGCAAGTTGTATGTAAATTTAAATTAAAACGTACGTTAATAATATTACGCGTTTATTTATGTATTGTAGTGTGAGTAGAACTTTGGTGTCTCACAACAATAGGTGTACTAGAGTAACACGAATGTTCAGCAAGTTGTATGTAAATTTAAATTAAAACGTACGTTAATAATATATTGGCATTTATTTATGTATTGTAGTATGAGTAGAACTTTGGTGTCTCACAACAATAGGTGTACTAGAGTAACACGAATGTTCAGCAAGTTGTAAGTAAATTTAAATTAAAACCTACGTTAATAATATTTTGGCGTTTATTTATTTTAGTTAAAACAAAGTTTACTTGTAATCGGAGTAAATTAACTAAATAACTTATCAAGTTATCACTTATACATTTGAGCAAAAGATTTATTCTTTATTTCATACATTTAACAAAATCAGCGTTTTCAAGTTTCGTATACTTTGTATTGAGTCTTAAATGTTTCATAATCATTATATGATTAAACATTTGTTACAATAAACATATTGTTTTTCTCTTTATCATCACGTATTGTTTACCTTTCAATAATATGAAGCTTGCTGATGGAACGGTAAGATAAAGATTTTCATCAATATTTTGAAGCCTACGATTAGAGATACTTAACACATTAAAACTGTTAACTTGTTGCACCCTACCACCATTACTGACGCATTCTTCGTTATCT
Organism: Limulus polyphemus; assembly: GCF_000517525.1. Classification (NCBI taxonomy): domain Eukaryota; kingdom Metazoa; phylum Arthropoda; class Merostomata; order Xiphosura; family Limulidae; genus Limulus; species Limulus polyphemus. The sequence continues at coordinate 52,719 of NW_013668479.1, read as the reverse complement.
GTGGATTGGTTCGTTCCTGTAATGGCACCATACGTTTTTGGACGTACTTTTCTAAGTGAGGATTTTTATAACGCTGTTCCCATTGTAGGTTTTTGGACTGTTTCCTATAATTTACGTATCATTAATATATGCACCTCGTAAATATTTGCTTAGCTCTCGTAATGACTCAATGTTGCCTTGAGGGGGCTTACAACACTAAAATGCGTGTTTCGATCCCTGCGACGAGTATAGTGTAAATAACTCATCGTGCAGCTTTGATTTAAACAACCAATCAGATTATACTTTCCTTGGTGTTTATTTTCTTAGATTTTACGCCGTAAACATTATGACTTTCAAATATTACACACAAGTACTATCACTAATGCCACAGCATCTCAACGGTAAGTCTGAGGGCTTATGACGTTAAAAATTGAGTTTCGATGCCTACGGTGGACAAAGCATAGATAGCTTATTGTTTAGCTTTATGCTTAACAACAACAAAAAACTATTAGCAAGAGATTTTGTAGAAGTATTTGTTTGTATTTAAGCGTAAAGCTATACAATGGGCTACCTGTGGTCTGCCCACCATGAGTATCGAAACCCGGTTTCTAGCAGTTTAAATCTTCAGACATACCACAGTGCCACTGGGGGACGTATAAAAGTACGCTACCAAATTCTAAACAAGTATTTATATAATAAACAGATTCTTCTAAGATACACTGATTAATTATCGGTGAAATTCTTTGGTAATGTTAAAGGAACCACGAGTATGTTTTCATAGGACTAACCCATACACATTTGTTTGCTTAGACGTTGAAATGTATTTTCAGTAATTCAACGAAACTCAGTAGTTTGTTTCATAATTATATTTAAATTAATGTTCGGTAAATAATTTAATATAATGACAAATAACAAATAAAGTTTCCTATTTTACTTAACTGATGGACACTTTGAATAACTGGATTTTAATTACGATAAACACATTATTTTGCATTAAATAACGAAACCGATACCGTAGCCAGCTGAAACCTGTAGTTTGATATAAAGCCAGCTCTCATCTGCTCACATACAATTAAATTATCACGCAGTAGAGGTTAATGTTTAGTGATTTTGTAACATTTGTTTACAGCAACAAAGATTAATAACACTATCACACAATTGCTAAGTAAGTATGTTCTAGTCACTAACATATTTGTTAGATATACACGACTGTTTATTTTAAGTTTGATATAAGAGTATTAATTAGTTTATATAGCTCTAACGTTAGATTAAGTTGTTTTGAGAAGCGATAGTTATGGCAAGTTTGCTTACGTAACTGTTTTCGAATCATTTGTTGTGCAGTTCAATTGGTGTAAATTGTCGTCATGTTACTCGAACCTTCTGAATTTTTTTCGTTACATCAACATCTCTTAGTTTATATAATGTTCTCGGCCTCGGTCTGGCAATATATATATATAGGAGACCAAGTTAGTGCAAGTAATTTCACTTAGTAAAAGTGTAAAAAGTGAAGTTAGATTGTGTGATTCTGAGTTTAGCCATAAAGAGTGTATAGTGACGATTTCTAAAGTGAAAGTATCACAGTCTTTTTTTTTTTTTGTAATAACAGAGATAGAAGAGAATAATTTGTCTTGTCAGTTTGGTTTTAAGGTAACTGAATCAGCCTGTGTGGTCTTTTGACGTAAAAGGGAATTATTTAAATTTTTGGGTACAACTGTGATGATTAACTGTGTAACAAACATTCGTATATATATTTGACTTGTTTTGAATATTTTATTTTAAAACAAGTGGATTGTGTGCCGTTCGTTTATTGTTGAAATTTATCGCCAACAAGTCACAGACACGTGCTGTAAAGAATTCTGCCCACACATACGTAAAAACCTGACAACGTTGTGAAACTAAATCACTCGTTAGATATTTGAAATAAACTTTGCTTGTTTGAGTACAGTGCTACACAATAGGCTATCTGCGTTCTATCCACTAGGGGGAATGAACCTTACTACTCAGAACAATTGCAAATAGTAAGCTTTTTTATTAAATATACTGTACTTACTGGCAAAACAAAATTTCAAGAAGTTATCTCATTATGTTCGTTAATATTTAGTTTACTTTATGCAGATTACATTATTTTGCTGGATTGAAACAGTGAATGATGTAAGATTTAAGACTAAAGAAAAGTTCTAAAATTAACTCGTATTTTCACACAAAAAATTTGCCAGAGCTTAAGGGCCCGGGTTTGAATCTCCATCCCAATAAACATGCTCGCTCTTTCAGCCGTGGGGGCGTTATAATGTGACGGTCAATCCCACTATTTGTTGGTAAAAGAGTAGCCCAAGAGTTGGCGGTGGGTGGTGATGACTAGCTGCCTTCCATCTAGTCTTACACTGCTAAATTAGGGACGGCTAGCGCAGATAGCCCTCGTGTAGCTTTGCGCGAAATTAAAAACAAACCAGAGCTTAAGAACTTTTCTTTATAAAATCGAGTCATAATTCAGGTGTCAAATAAAAAATAGTTCAACGTCAGGGACTAGGACTATGTAGTTAGTATTAGTTTCCACTTATCTGTTTATTTGTTATCAAGCACAAGACTACATGATGAGTTATCTGTGCTTTGCTAACTGCGAGTATCGAAACCAGATTTTTAACCTTATAAACCCCCAGACTTAGCGCTGAGCCTCGGGGAGAGAGGCGCTCTCAGCAATTAAGAACATATAATACTGAGGTAGAAATATGGTTCTCGTTAGAAGATGCCTAGTATAACAAATATTTAGACACGTCTAAGAATAACAAGTTTATTTACTCTGCCCTAAAAAACGGTCTCCTAAAATACCTCGGAACTGTATTATTTTAGAACTGTTTAAACTTTGCATCGTTAAAACGACTATTGATACAAAAGAAACAAAAAAGCGTATAAATATTTTTTAAGAATGTACAAAATTAAAAAAAAAACATTGAGTCATAATTCTAGTTTATATCTGTGTAAATAACAAGTGTTAGCAGCGTATAAAATTAGAAGTGTTAAGAATATGTAACTTTAGCACACGTTAAAAACCCAGAAACGTAAAAGTGTTAACAAGACCTAAAAAAGCACTTTAAAAACACGTTAAGAACACAATCCACTAAAAATGTCAACAACGCGTTTCTCTATATTTTTGTAAAGTATTTTAAGTGTTTGTCTATCTTTTTTCTTTCCACATTGAATAATCATCAAAATTATATTCGTACATTATACAATAAAGATTAATAACTTCTAATTCAAACATAAAACTCCATTATACTGAGTTGTTTGCATTCTTGAAACGTTCGTTTTACGCAGTAAACAGATAACAACATTTTTATAATTGACCTATTACTCATATAATTGCATATAGAAGATTCACAGGTGAATAAGGGTTAAACAAATTACCCTAATTAGGCATGAATAATATCAGTAACAGACAGCTGGATTGCTCGCGTACTCATATATTTGCATACAGAAGATTCACAGGGGAATAAGGGTTAAACAAATGACCCTAATTAGGCATCAATAATACGAGTAACTGACCTTTGGATTGCTTGCTTGCTCGCTCATATAATTTCATACAGCATATTCACAAATGAATAAGAGTTAAATTACCCTAATTAGGCAAGAATAATATGAGTAACTGATACCTGGATTCTTTGCCTGCTCATATAATTTCATACAGCATATTCACAGATGAATATGGGTTTAAAATATTACCTTAATTAGACAGAAAAAATATAATAAACTGACAGCTGTAGTCTCGACGAATAATTAGTTAGCCGAGACAGACTGATCAAAGCAAAACTCATCAATAACAATTAGATACAATTCTCTCTTCAAAATATTGTTGGTTTTGCTGGATTCTCTCCCACATCCACCAGTGACTCACTTCTACAAGGGTATTTTGATATTGTTTAGATATCGAACTATCAAAATTTTGTTTTTTTACTCTCCTACATTTATCAGTGACTTCTTTCTACAAGGGTATTTTGATATTGTTTAGATATCGAACTATCAAAATATTGTTGTTGTTTTTCTCTCCTACATTTAACAGTGACTTCTTTCTACAATTGTATTTTGATATTGTTAAGATATCGAACTATCAAAATATTGTTGTTGTTTTTCTCTCCTACATTTATCAGTGACTTCTTTCTACAAGAGTATTTTGATATTGTTAAGATATCGAACTATCAAAATATTGTTGTTGTTTTTCTCTCCTACATTTATCAGTGACTTCTTTCTACAACGGTATTTTGATATTGTTAAGATATCGAACTAT
>NW_013668479.1:43265-47461 GCF_000517525.1 Limulus polyphemus | reverse complement strand
GATATCGAACTATCAAAATATTGTTGTTGTTTTTCTCTCCTACATTTATTAGTGACTTCTTTCTACAAGGGTATTTTGATATTGTTGAGATATCGAACTATCAAAAGGTTGTTGATTTTGTTGTTTTCTCTCATACATCCACCAGTGACTCCTTTCTAGAAGGGTTTTAGATATTATTGAGCTATCCTACTATCAAACTGTTGTTGTTGTTGTTTTTCTCACCACCAGTGACTTCTTTCTACAAGTATATTTTGATACTGTTAAGATATCGAACAACCTTACGAGCTTAATCTCTTGAAATTATTTATGTAATGGCATTACCTTACACCAGAAAACAATAACCAAATCATAACAAATTATATTTCCTAACCAAGCTTTTAATCGACCTGACGACATCTACTGTTATTAGTTACAAACACTATCTTTATTCACTTGATTAAGGTGCGCACAATTTATCCAGAAATGATCTAATATCATTGTTATCATTTACATTTTAGGTCTAATCGCTCTAAACTCCTTGAAAATAATCATTTGAAAACGTTGTTTTGAAATACCAATAATTAACATAAATTAAAGCAAAATTTATCGGACTTAAACAGCTTTGTCATTATTAATAAGTTTAGGTCAAAAAGTAGCCAGTTAATAAAATGTATATGTGTAACCTGTTTCTCGTGTCGTCTTTAGTTGACTTTCCGTTCATACGCCCTATCCATGCGTATAGAACAACATTAAGGCTATGGAGAAAACACTTTCCGAGGCATCTTGAATGGCTCTTCTAAATTTTGTGTTTGAACTGTCACAAAATTCCCCATTCTTCGTTTCTTATATGTAGTAACATTTGAGTATTTACAATAATTTTTTATAACATTTAGCCATGATGTATTGCAGCCATAATACTCCCCATAAACAAACATTTATACATTAAAGCTAGCCTACCATGGGCTCAGCTGTAAGTCGAAAGTCTTATAACACTAAAAACCGGATTTTGATACTTGTGGTGGGCACAAAAGCAGATAGACCATTGTGTATCTATGTGATTAACTATGAACAAACAAACGTTAAAGTTAGGTGATATTAAATATGTCACATACCCTTATGCCAATTATTTATTCTTTTTCGCTCCTTATTGGCTTAGTTTTAAGTCTGAAAACTTATAAGGCTAAAATCTGTGTTTCGGCCAGCATAAATTGCCCATTGTTTAGCTTTGTGCTTAGCAACAAACAAACGAACAAACAGAATTAGTATTCCTTTATTTTTGCTTCTTCGCTAACCACTTACAATTGAAATTTATTTCGAAAACTTTGTCAAGTTTACTTTTATTAACACTCAAATTATATAACAACTTGTACTAGAGGAGCACCCTCGGTGCTAGCGGTGTTTTCGGCCCTAAAACCAAGAACACTTCACGATGCTGGGCTTACTTAGTGATATTACCAACAAAGGAGAATTTACACGTGTTAAGCGTAATGTTCCATATCTGTTACATTTAACCAATGTAATATTATATATTAATCTAGCTACTATTATAAATAACCAAAATGCGTAATGAATTATTTATATCTAATGCTATATATTGCTCTAAATTACAGAAACACCTACGAATTTACGCTTTATTTAGTATGTGTTAAGTTCCAGCTAAATGTCCACAGAACAGTAGCACAGTCTGTGTAAATATATGACCGCTAGTGTATCTGGTCAGTTTTACTCGTCTTGATCCATCACGGTGTTAAACTTACTAGAGAAAGTCTGCCCAATGGTGTTTAACTTACTGGAGAAAGTCTGCCCAATGGTGTTTAACTTACTGGAGAAAGTCTTCCCAACGGCGTTTAAATTACTAGAGAAAGTCTGCCCAACGGCGTTTAACTTACTAGAGAAAGTCTGCCCAACGGCGTTTAACTTACTAGAGAAAGTCTGCCCAACGGCGTTTAACTTACTAGAGAAAGTCTGCCCAACGGCGTTTAACTTACTAGAGAAAGTCTGCCCAACGGTGTTTAACTTACTAGAGAAAGCATGCCCAACGGCGTTTAACTTACTAGAGAAAGTCTGCCCAACGGTGTTTAACTTACTGGAGAAAGTCTGCCCAACCGACAGTTTGAGGATTATTCAGATTGTTTAGACAGTATTCAGACGGTTTGAGTAGTATTCTGGTTGTTTAAGCAGTTTTAAAATTATATGGATTGTATTCAGACGGTTTAAGCACTATTCAGATTGTTTGAGTAGTATTCAAATTATATGGATTGTATTCAGACGGTTTAAGCACTATTCAGATTGTTTGAGTAGTATTCAAATTATATGGATAGTATTCAGACGGTTTAAGCACTATTCAGATTGTTTGAGTAGTATTCAAATTATATGGATAGTATTCAGACGGTTTAAGCACTATTCAGATTGTTTGAGTAGTATTCAAATTATATGGATAGTATTCAGATTGTTTGAGCAGTATTCAAATTATTTTGACAGTATTCAGATAATTTATACAGTATTCAGACGGTTTGAGTATTATTTAGATTGAACAGTATTCAAATACTGTACTGTCAGAGAAATGGTAGAGTTGCACAGGTATAAAAATAACACATTCTTGTTGATATAATGCTATTGGTACTGAGTACGAACAAGTTTGTCAGACAGTAGGCTAAAACATTTATTTACGTTGCACAATGTGAATTTTTACACACCATTTACGCACAGCGTACCCTGTCGGCACTGAGAAGTTTTAGATTTAACTAGACTTTTCATATTCTGAGGAATAGCGTATACAGCGTTATATATTTAAACTTTTAATAAAGTGAATTTTGAGTTTTTTTGCTCATAAGCTTTATTACAAAAACACATGTTGCAATGTAACAACTGGAATCGTTTCGGTTTGCCCACCCCTCCTCCCCGTGGGACAGATATAAGTCTGCGGACTTGTACTGCTAGAAACCGGGTTTCAATACTCGTGGTGGGCAGAGCACAGATAGCCTATTGTGTAGCTTTGTGCTTGACTTCAAACAGACAAACAAATCTTTTCAGTTCATAGATGAAGGAGTCTGTGATTAAAGCACTGTGATACCAAAAATGTCCAAATATATTAATCTTGTTAACTCGAAACTCATACCACTAAATATTACTCTCAAAACTCTTAAAAGAATATTAAACGAATGTTATAGTTCACTGTCATTTCTTTAACTTGCTACAAAATCTCCATCCAACTAATGAGTTAGGTCAGCACAACCAAAAGATCAACAGCGCATTCAGCGCGTGGCTTTTGATCTTATTACAAACTGACTTTCTTCTTTTATTTTTTGGTTTTGTTGAACTACAAAACTACCAGTAGATGGCGGAGCTCTGAATAATAACTAAAGCAGAAGTGACGATCTCGGTACTTACGTCATTACGACTAAGTGGTCTGGTGTAATGTATCGGGAGACGTGTTCAAGTAACGGTTTCCTGGAGAAGGTTTTGTGTAATATGTTTCAGATGCCACGGTAAACTATTTAGCAACTAAACAGTGAACATTCCAAGTTAAACTGAAATTAGGTTAAAACAAAATTTGAGGTATGGACGAAATTTTAAAATAAAAAAAACAACTTATTGCCAATTCGTTAAAAAGCCTATTATTTTAACGTTTATTTCCCCTCCCCTTTTCAAGTCTTAGTAACTGTTATGTTACAATGTACATGTTTAGGGGAGGGGATATGGCCGATTTAAAAAAATCAACAAATACATTTGAAACTAACATTCATGTGATCGAATATTACTATCGATGCTAAAAATTAGAGTGACAACAATAGTATTTGGTTAAACATGACACTGCCCAGATTAAGTACAGTATTTGGTTAAACAGGACACTACACAGGATAAGTACAGTATTTGATTAAACATGACACTACCCAGATTAAGTACAGTATTTGGTTAAACAGGACACTACACAGGATAAGTACAGTATTTGGTTAAACAGGACACTACCCAGTATAAGTTTAGTATTTGGTTAAACAGGACACTACCCAGGATAAGTACAGTATTTGGTTAAACAGGACACTACCCAGGATAAGTACATTATTTGGTTAAACAGGACACTACCCAGGATTACTACAATATTTGGTTAAACAGGACACTACCCAGGATAAGTACATTATTTGGTTAAACAGGACACTACCCAGGATTACTACAATATTTGGTTAAACAGGACACTACCCAGGATTACTACAATATTT
>NW_013668479.1:40831-42672 GCF_000517525.1 Limulus polyphemus | reverse complement strand
CCCAGGATAAGTACAGTATTTGATTAAACATGACACTAACCAGGATAAGTACAGTATTTGGTTAAACAGGACACTACCCAGGATAAGTACATTATTTGGTTAAACAGGACACTACCCAGGATAAGTACAGTATTTGATTAAATAGGACACTACCCAGGATAAGTACAGTATTTGATTAAACATGACACTAACCAGGATAAGTTCAGTATTTGGTTAAACAGGACACTACCCGGGATAAGTACATTATTTGATTAAACATGACACTACCCAAGATAAGTACAGTATTTGGTTAAACATGACACTAACCAGGATAAGTTCAGTATTTGGTTAAACAGGACACTACTCAGGATTACTACAGTATTTGGTTAAACAGGACACTACCTAGGATAAGTTCAGTATTTGGTTAAACAGGACACTACTCAGGATTACTACAGTATTTGGTTAAACAGGACACTACCCAGGATATGTACATTATTTGGTTAAACAGGACACTATCCAGGATAAGTACAGTATTTGGTTGAGCAGGACACTACCCAGGATAAGTACAGTATTTGGTTAAACAGGACACTGCCCAGGATTACTACAGTATTTGGTTAAACAGGACACTACCCAGGATAAGTACAGTATTAGATTAAACATGACACTAACCAGGATTACTACAGTATTTGATTAAACATGATACTAACCAGGATAACTACAGTATGTGGTTAAACAGGACACTACCCAGGATAAGTACAATATTTGGTTAAACAGGACATAACAGGACATTTAAGGGTTCTTATAAGGTTTCTTAGCGGTTCGAATATCACCATAACAATAGTAACATTTAAGGGTTCTTATAAGGTTTCTTAGCGGTTCGAATATCACCATAACAATAGTAACATTCAAGGGTTCTTATATAGTTTCTTAGTGGTTCGAATATAACCATAACAATAGTAACATTTAAGGGTTCATATATAGTTTCTTAGTGGTTCGAATATCACCATAACAATAGTAACATTTAAGGGTTCTTATAAAGTTTTTTAGCGGTTCGAATATCGTTAAGATGGACAATATTCACCATAACAAAGTTTTAGTGGATATACCAATGAGACCATGAAATGTTTTAGTGGATATACCAATTACCAAAGAGACCATGGAGAACAGGAATTTATGGTCAACGGAATGGGGGGTGACACTCGTGTCAACGAGGGCTGTATCCCTGGGATGATGAGGTAGATAGCTTATCTAAAATGTCCAATATTCATCATGGCTACGTGCTCTCGGATGTCATCTGTCACGTTTTTCAACACAACAGCCGCTACACAATTCATAATCAAAGTTAGATATAGCCATATTTAAATACCAGTTGTTAGACATAAAATGAGGCCAAGTCTAAAATTAGATTAACGGAAGGTATTAACTTGGGGTAACGATATTTCTGTGAGGTCGCGGCTTTCTGCCCCCTTCCCCCTGCTAACTCCGGTTTTGCAGTAGGCTATCACTTAACCCCAAGAAATAAGGCTATCATTTACTTGAATGATGACTACAATACACAGATTTAACGCCTTCTGGTGACATTACTGTATGATGAATAGTGTTATTGATGTTCAAACAAGACAATAAACTCCATATCTAGTTATTGAAAGAGCTATATTATTTTTGTCCATATGCTATTAAATATTCTTTGCGTCTATAAAGATGTTGAACCATTTCAACTCATTATTCAAAATCTTTGTACGCTTGACTCATCCTGAATTAGGGCATTCTGTTGATATCCAAATATACACCTGGAAAAAGGTTAAGCACCCCCAAATATTTTTCAGGATTGCTTATTGAAAATAAGGTTTAATTTTCATGAT
>NW_013668479.1:36298-39831 GCF_000517525.1 Limulus polyphemus | reverse complement strand
CCAGGTGTATAGATTGATGTTAACTTATTAAGTTACTTATTATAAAGCTAGAAAAAGATTCATTTTTTTTACCCCAGTATGTAAACAAAGTTGAAACGTTTATTTTTACATAACCCGAATCGTATAGATAACAATGTATCTAAAACGCATCATGAACAATAGAATACAAACGTAGCATTGTTGATAATACATCTAGTGAAATGGTAGAGTTTTACTGTGTATAACGAATTTGCAAACACTCACTACTACGTTGCTGCCCGACATCCTGCAGTCATTGTTCCCTCTAAGCTGCGCGGCCGCACAACAATCAATGAAGCGAATTTGAAAATCAACCAAGTGGCGCGTAATTCATTATTCCAGCCGCGCGCATACTTAGTAATGGTGAGGAGTCTCAACACGTTGATGGCCTTAATGACCCTGGCAGTCGATAGGCCTGAAGCCCAACTGGCCTAATGATCGAATAGAGTCGATGGTCTAAATATAACCCCCTCCCCTCCTAAAAAACAAAAAAATAAACTGGTAGCGCACATCCACACATTGCTTTGACACTGGTGCACATGAAAAAATTCATTCCGCACATGTATTGAAAAAATTAGAGGGAACATTGCTTGCGATATCAATTCTAAGTAGTTCTCAACAAGTTGAAATACAATTTACTTGAATACTTTTCAGTTATTCACTGCTTTTCAATAATATGATGACTAGTTTTAGTAACGATGGAAAAAGACTAGACAACTTATTTCGAGAAATGGATAGTAGTAGTTAATGCTTGTTCAGAGGTTTACGATAAAATAACCAATGTGAAAACATTCCTGGATGTATAATGTTCTAAGTAACAAAAATGTGATAAAACTTGAGCAATAGTTAATGTTGGTGCATCATCTTGTTAAATTAGTCTGTTTAAAAAAGACATGGACGTGTATTTTTACATAAATCTTATGTTTGCGATTTTATTAAAAAAATATTAGTAAGAACTCGCATTAATAAAAAATAATATATTTATTTTTACAGGCAAATCTGTCCCTTTTGTGGAGTTGACTGTAGCTCACGGGTCCATCCTCACCATCCTGGCCATCAGCTTTGAACGTTACTATGCTATCTGTAAACCACTAAAGGCCGGCTACAAGTGTACCAAGATGAGGGCTCTTGTCATCATAGTTGTTGTGTGGGTGGTGTCTATCCTCATCACCAGTCCTATTCTAGCCATTGCCGAGTACACGTACGTTGAATACGTTGATGGCTCGACTGTTCCCGTGTGTTTGACACTGGTCCAAACGTTTTGGCAGCGACTGTACTTTATCTCAATTATTGCCATATTCTTTGGAATCCCCTTCTTTATATTGGTCACTGTATACTCTTTCATTGCCAAACACCTGATGATAGACGGGGGAGTAGTGTCATCGAACACAGAACAGTCACAAGCCAAAGCACGTCGTCAAGTCGTAATGATGCTAGTGGCTGTTGTTCTAAGTTTCTTTTTATGTCTTCTTCCATTCCGTGTGTTTACTTTGTGGATTATTGTGGCTGACCCAACGGACGTCCAAAAGCTAGGAATGGAAGTCTACTACAATCTGCTCTATTTCTGCCGGCTTATGCTGTATACTAATTCTGCTATCAACCCTATTCTTTACAACCTTATATCTTCCAAGTTCCGCGACGCTTTTCTCAGATCACTGGGTTGTAGGAAAAGTCGGCGACTTCTCCGACAGGTGACCTTCACTCCCACCTCCCTAACACTTCAGAGCAGCCTGAAGAGTCGTTCAAGCCACTCCAGTGGAACCTACAGCACAGTTATTCAATCCCGAACTTTCGTAGCCAAGGGTTTAAACAAGCTATTGTAAATATTAACACAATGAGTTTTATAAGTATAGATTCTCAAGATTATGCCTTAGCTGCTTTGATATCTGAAAAACGATCTCAGTAGAATCCTCCAGACTAACTTTTATTAAGTACCTTTTGTTTTAATTAGAGACTTGAAAGTTTACACTATTGAGCTTCAATAATATTGAAGTTTAGAGCCAGTGACTTGCAGCAATGTATTTACTTTAAAATTGTATGTTTTTGCTTCTAAAGAAGTAACCGTAAAATGGATATTCCAAATGACTTCAAACGCTTAGACCCTCAGCAACCACGTACTACAACCAAAACATTCCGACCCACAAAAAGACCAAAGTGTCAAAGCTTGTAAATTATTTAGGGTGGGAAATAAAACAAATGTGAGATATATAAATAATGTCGATTAATATTATTTTCTCAAAAGTATTGCTCTCATGTTATTGTACTTTACTTAACGGTTGAAGTTGTTCACGTGTCTTAGTACCTAGCTGTGATGAGAATAACCAAGGGATGTGCATGTTTATCACACGTGGAGTATATTCATGCAGTTGTATTAAGTTAAAGTTGTGTGTACATTTGATTAGAATCACCTGCTTCATTACGTTATTAAACCCACAAAACGTAAGTTTCAATGTGCACGTGAGCAGGTTCTACCTTCGAGTATGTTTGTATAAACGTGTGTGTGTGTGTGTGTGTGTATTGTAATACCGTTATCGTCCTGGCTGTCAACTTATTGTCATAACAGATAATAACACCCAAATGCGTTGGGGATATCCCATCTATAAGACAAAATCCAAACGCCGATGTCAATCTAGGCAACCGTCATGGAAAATCATTAAAAAAAATCAATCAAATAAGGGTACGAAGCCGAGTACTTACACCCACAACGTCTCAACTTCTACTACCTTTCACTGTCTATAGCCAGTTGTGGGAAGATAGTTACCCTTAAACTTCTTAAAGTAGAAATGAGTTGAAATTAAGCCATCCTAATATTTCTACTGATTAAACTCCCAACTTTCACCCTTACAAAAACATATTAAATAGAACTACAAGATATTGAATAGAACAAAATAGAACTACAAGATATTGAATAGAACAAAATATAACTATAAAATATTGAATAGAACCAAATAGAACTATAAAATATTGAATAGAACTACACGATATTGAATTGAACAAAATAGAACTACAAGATATTGAATAGAACGAAATAGAACTACAAGATTTTGAATAGAACAAAATAGAACTACAAGATTTTGAATAAAACAAAATAGAACTATAAAATATTGAATAGAACCAAATAGAACTATAAAATATTGAATAGAACTACACGATATTGAATAGAACAAAATAAAACTACAAGATATTGAATAGAACAAAATAGAACTACAATATATTGAATAGAACAAAATAGAACTATAAAATATTGAATAGAACCAAATAGAACTATAAAATATTGAATAGAACTACAAGATATTAAATAGATTGGATTTTGTCTGATAGATGGGATATCACCAACGTATTTGGGTGTTATTATCCGTTATGACAATAAGTTGACAACCAGGACGATAACGGTATTCAATTCATTGTTGTTTTCTATTAATGATTTAATTGCCTGTTAACAATTAATGTAATCAGTAGTTTCTATTATATATACAGGGTGGGCCAAAAGTAGGGTTACAGTTACTCTATTATTT
>NW_013668479.1:13850-35440 GCF_000517525.1 Limulus polyphemus | reverse complement strand
TTTCTAATAAAGGAAAAATGTTTAAGTGTTAACTGTAACCCTACTTTTGGCCCACCCTGTATATATATATATATATATATACACACACAAACATGTAATCACAACAGTAGCATTCAGGAAATAATAGTGCCTTGCCAACGGTTTTAACACACAAAGCCAAGGAAACAGTACTAAACAAGGACACTGCGCCACTACTGGGTACAGTATTAACACATCAAACAACAACAACACCAATAAGATATTGGTTTAATATTTGAGATAAACCCAGAACATATGTTTCAACATATAACAAACTAATTTACCTAATATTTCTGATACAAATCACGTTTTTTTTCTTGTTGTTGTTTTTCCACATTCGCCTTGATTTGTCCAATTTGGATTCTAAATCAGAGGCGTGTAACAATAGCATTTCATACCTATCTTCCGTATTCTTTGACTTTTAGCTTGTTTTTAACAAAGTTATACTTGTTACTCAAATTATGATAAGCAGTTTGCATTACCATTCGCTCAACTCACCAAATGATCTAAAGCCTTTTGTAAAGTAGCAACACCCTTCTCACAGCCAACAGCACCAAATACCTTAATATAACCAGCACGTTTTAACAATTTATTTAATATTATTATATCTATGCCATTGTTGTTCTAATACTAAGCCTTGAGATACCCCATCATGACTGAACTCCATTTGAAACAGCTCTCTGCATCCTTGACTGCGGCCATTTTTCGATCCAGCCAGCCAATGTATAACCCCATCCCTAAATATAATTTAAGTTAACACAGATCATATTCTTATTAACATTTACATGTTTATATTTAATTTAGGATACAATAGATAACGTAGTTTACTTAGATCATAAGATTGAGTAATTTAGGAAAACTAGATTAAACCTGCGATTGTTTGTACCGTTTCCATGGTGTAAGTAGTCTACGAGGATTAATATCCTTCAGACCCTTCTTTAAATCCAAACTGGGCATAGTCCAAATTTCAGGTAGGTTAGGCTTTGGATTTATTTAATTTTTTTTTTCCCATCCATCTTAGCTTATTTTAACTTAATATATAGATATTAAGGATTGTTTTATTTAATGGTGCTTAAGCTTAAAACTTAACAGCTATTTATTGTTAATTCATATAATCCAGACTTCACATTTTTTAATAGACCTGGGAAGGTTACTGTGTTAGGCTGTAACGGTCTAAAATGAAAACGCCGCAACAATAAGGGTTCAACAGCAAAAACAAAGTTTATTCACAGTAATAATACTTAGAAATAAATTCAGCATAATTAATAAACAAATGCCTGGCCAGAACTTCACACCAGTATTAATAAACAATTTATCATATATATTAAAAATAAATAATAATACAACCAAGAAAAAGAACCGGAAAGAAAAAAACCAATTCCAAAAAATACAATAACTACAATATTCAAACGATACCTCTCTCTCTAACTGAAAGGTATTAACTTCTATGCTCCTGGTGGCTCATCAGCAAGTCTGAAGGTTTATGCTGCTAAAAATCTAGTTTCAATACCCGCGTTGAGCGCAGCACATACAACCCATTATATAGCTTGTCGATTAGCAACAAATAAACAATAAGGTAACCTAAGAATCACTAGTTTTACGTTACAATTATTTTCAAATTCAGCTGGGCGTATTTTACATCTAGAGTCAGGAATTTAGGCTCATATTCCATTTAGTGCTCTCTAGAAATAAAACTCAGAAATTAATTATTGTGGATCGTAGCTTTTATCCATTGTTATGTTCTGAATATTTTTTTCAGAATTTAAGTATCAAATAAAGATGTATTAGAATACAAAAGTATTTTACGTATTTATGTATGTATTTTACCATTATAAAGCCTGGAGGGGGTAATTCACAAAAAGACATCGAGCTTGATACAGATAAGTATTTTATCTATTTATGTATGTATTTTACCATTATAAAGCCTGGAGGGGGTAATTCACAAAAAAGACATCGAGCTTGATACAGATAAGTATTTTATCTGTATTTTTATTGCATGTAATGTATAACCTATAAGATATACTACTTCACACAATATTTAATGTGTAACATAGCATGTGAATTAAAAAGGCAGGAATTCTGGCTTGGTACATTTCTATAATATTTAAGTCAAAGGATAGATATCACTGAAACTTTGAATTGAGCATTATTACTAGAAGACCTTTAAGAAGTCCTGTCTCCAGTGGCTTAGCGGTAAGTCTAAAGGCTTATAACGCTAAAAAGTGGGTTTCGAAATCCGAGGTGGGCACAGCATTGATAGCCGATTTTGTAGCTTGTTTGATTTTATTCCAAGATTTGTAACAAACTCCTCCAGTACATAAGAGTAGAAGTAAGTGTTAAAATCATCTTATTTTGAACAAGACAGTCGGCACTCAAAGTTGTTCAAAATAAATAATTAACAAATAACAAGTCCCCCGGTCGGTCAGTGGTAAATCCACGGACTTATAATGGTAAAATCTGGTGTTAGATTCTCCATGGTAAACATAGCACAAACAGCCCATTATGTAGCTTTGCGCTAACAAAAACACGTCAACAAATAGTCATAAAATAAATAGAAAAATATTAAATACAAGTAAAAGTGTTTGCTGCCTTTCTGTGGATTGTGGGTCGGGATTACGGATTAAGCCACACTACCTGCACTACGCACTGACAGACGTTACGCGACAAAATTACATTATTGGAAGGAAGAAAACTTGTGCGAAACAGATCTAGTGTTTAAGCCAATCAAACAACTTTAGTTCATTCTTTTATAATGATCTACAAGCCAACGTAAGTGATTTTAGCCTTTTTGATAAGTACCAATCACATGAGTAGATATACCTTTAATTATACAGTCACCAAATGCTAAGTTATAGGTATAGATAAAATGCGCCATGTTTTCAATTCAAGTTCAAATTCAAGTTCCGTGTAGGTTTAGTTTCAAGCGTAGAGTTGGTTGATGTTTCGTTTTGGTACACACAGCGTTACCATGTGTTCAGTTCCAGGTATGGTACAGTGTTACTGTGTGTCGATAGTAGATCTTGAGTTTAGTTTTCATTTCATTAGTGTTACTGTTAGGTTAATTGTAAGAAGTACAATTACAGAATGACTATTAATGTTGGATAGAGTTAGCTTAGTTTAGTTTGCTATATGTTCAATGCATTGAGTCTGAGACAGGGACTAATCTACTGGTAAGACCAAGATCCAGTGTTAAGCTCCTAGAGACTATTATATGAAAATTAGGGCAGATGAATCCCTGTAATATGAATGGAATCAATGACTAACACACTTAGATCTACAAGTTGTATCAGTGTTAAACTTACAGATCATCAAGAAATCTTCACCATACGATGGTACTAGAGGGTGGAAGCAACATGGATATGCCTTTTTAATAGTTATATACAGGTCCTGCACCAGAAAGGCTTCTCGATGGTAGGTGGGTATCTCTATACCCTAGTGGCCAATGTGCACACGTTTCAAGAATGGCGACCCTATTCTAGTAGACTACTAGCCCACCGTCACTCATCTGTTTTATTATAGTAGATAGGGTTAGGAATTCTGAATAGTGAGTGGTTAATATACTGCCTTGCATAAAATTGCAAGATCAACTCATACACTTGATTGTTCAGCAGAAGAAGAAGAACATGGACACCAAAGCTTAAACACCAAGCTATTAAACAATGCATACTTAAAAACTTCACTATACTAAGTCGGTCTCACATTGTGATTGGTTACTGTAATATCACGGGGATCAAGGAAACAAATTCTGCCTTGAGGAACAACCTATATTTTATGACAGCATACTCTTTCAAGACACTAAATTGTTAGACTCCCAGGCGTCCATTGCTTTTAATTTAACTTTTTTTACCACATGCTCATTGGCTAATAGATATTTCAGAAGACAGTCGTGGGTGGATATGTGTTATACAGTGATATAATCTATCTTCCCCAGATCTCAGATGTCCCCATGTGGAATAAACATCTAGTGACACTGGGATCTGTGAAAATCAAGTTAGAGAAAATGTCAAGATATGGCAGAAAAAGCCTTTCAACACCAATTTAAAGACATGGTAGATGACTCCCGTCATCATAGCCACATATTGTTCCTACGCTACAGATATTGATAGAGCTGGTGAAGCAATTAAGCTTCTTTCGCTGCTTGTGGGAAGCTTAATCTTCTCTAAGTTGCAGAAAACAATAAATCGCAAATAGAAAGTTCCAACTACACAATGTTTGTGGCTGATTCTGAAAAATTACTGTGTATAATTCCGAGTGATTGGTCCCTCAGATAGATAGCAGAAAGCAAGTCAACAGTATGGTAAGACCATCACGTATATGAGTATGCTAGGCCGTTCAGGAATAAAGCTAAATAACAAGCTTGCAATAAAAGCCCCTATATCAAATCCAGCATAACTCTACAGGCAGGAAATTGACCTCCTCTGACCCAGTAAAACAAACGAAACAATCATGGAAGGTCTTCCTCGAATTTCAGAGGGAATGAGACTGCTGGGAAATAAATTATTGTATGGCGTTGCTAGGAAAAGCAAAAGATGAGGAATCATACAATAGTAAAATTGGAACTAGAAGTTCATTAGTAATATCAGTATATGAATAACATCAGTATATGAACTCTCTTCTACTTCCTGTGAAGGAGCCAGCCTCCACGTAGAAGGTTTAGCACCTATTGGTACAACACCTGGAATTGTCATTTAGTACTCACCTCAAGAATAACTAAACTAATAATTTCTCTAGCTTCAGTTCTTCCATGTCTAACGCTCTCTTCTACATCTATCAAATATTACTATTTTTTTTTTAACATATACGACTTTGTCTTTTACTTTATACCAACTATTATTTTACTTTATATTCAACAATTATTTTACTTTTTACTCTGTATTCAACAATTATTTTACTTTTTACTCTGTATTCAACAATTATTTTACTTTTTACTCTGTATTCAACAATTATTTTACTTTTTACTCTGTATTTAACAATTATTATTTTAACCTTTACTTTCTAACAGTTATTATTTCACCTTTTACTTCTATAAGATATCAATATATCTTTCTAGTGATACAAAGTACCACTCTATCTTCTAGATTTACCAACTATCTCTCTATTTTCTATTTCTATAAGATTTCGCTGTGTTATCCACTTCTAATAAGCACAGAGCTGACTCCTAATTTTACACCTTAGAATTCTAGCAAATACTATTAAGAATCGATCAGCTTTCTAGTTCTGCCACTTCACTTCATCTTATGCTTCTAATAGATGTTGTCCTAACTTCTAGTTTTACCAATTATCCTATTACTTTCTACAGTAATTCTACGAAGAATCACGTCACCTAATAGTTCTAAACGATGTTTCCCTAACTTCTAATTCAACCAAGCACCAATCAATTTTCTAGCTCCATCTTACCACATTGTCTTCCAGTTTTAAAATATTTCACCTACCTTCTTTTACCACTAAGTATCAATTTACTTTCTACTTCTACCAAGTATCACACTATTGTCTAGTACTATAAAGCATTTCTATGTTTTCTACCTCAACCAAAAAACACCCTTTTCTACTTCTGCCTATTGTCACAATACTTTCTAATTTTATTCTGTATCTCTAGCTCTTCCAGTAACCACAACTCTACTTTACTGTTCTACCATACATTACTCTAGTCCTAACAAGTATATTTGTGCTTTATTTAGTACGGAGTGTTAATTTACTTTCCAATTCTATTAATTTTCACATTATCTTCTAGTTCTTCTAGGTATTATTCTACCTTCTAGTTCTACCAGCTATCTCGCTACCTTCTAGTTCTACCAGCTATCTCGCTACCTTCCAGTTCTACAAGGTATCTCTCTACATTCTAGTTCTACTAGGTATTATTCTACCTTCTAGTTCTACCAGCTAACTCTCTACCTTCTAGTTCTACCAGCTAACTCTCTACCTTCTAGTTCTCCAAAGTATCTCTATACCTTCTAGTTCTACCAGCTATCTCGCTACCTTCTAGTTCTACCAGGTATTATTCTACCTTCTAGTTCTACCAGGTATTATTCTACCTTCTAGTTCTACCAGCTAACTCTCTATCTTCTAGTTCTACCAGCTAACTATCTACCTTCTAGTTCTACCAGTAGAAGGTAGAATAATACCTGGTAGAACTAGAAGGTAGCGAGATAGCTGGTAGAACTAGAAGGTATAATAATACCTAGTATAACTAGAAGGTAGAGTAATACCTAGTAGAACTAGAAGGTAGAGAGTTAGGTTCTACCAGCTATCTCGCTACCTTCTAGTTCTACCAGGTATTATTCCACCTTCTAGTTCTACTAGATATTACTCTACCTTCTATGTCTACTAGATATTACTCTACCTTCTAGTTATACTAGGTATTACTCTACCTTCTAGTTATACTAGGTATTTTTCTACCTTCTAGTTCTACCAGCTATCTCGCTACCTTCTAGTTCTACCAGGTATCACCTCTACCTTCTAGTTCTACCAGGTATTATTCTACCTTCTAGTTCTACCAGGTATTACTCTACCTTCTAGTTCTACCAGCTAACTCTCTACCTTCTAGTTCTACCAGCTAACTCTCTACCTTCTAGTTCTACTAGCTATCTCTATATCTTCTAGTTCTACCAGGTATCACCTACACCTTCTAGTTCTACTATGTTTCACCTCTAACTTCTCGTTCTACCAGGTATCACCTCTACCTTCTGGTTATACTAGGTATCACCTCTACCTTCTAGTTCTACCAGCTAACTCTCTAACTTCTAGTTCTACTAGATATTACTCTACCTTCTAGTTCTACCAGCTATCTCTTTACCTTCTAGTTCTACAAGCTATCTCTCTACCTTCTAGTTCTACAAGCTATCTCTATACCTTCTAGTTCTACCAGGTATCACCTCTACCTTCTGGTTTACCAGGTATTACTTTACCTTCTATTTCTAGTAAATATTACTAGTTTCAACAATTATCACATTGCTCTATTTATCAAGTCTTACCCTTCCATTCAATACTATGAAGTATCATATTAACTTCTAGCACTAACAAGTATCACAGTACTTTTTAGTGTTAAGAAGCAACACTAACACTTAGATCTCCAAGCATCGTCCTACCGTCCAATTCTATAAAGTACAAATTTAGTTTTTACTTCAAGTATCAACCTATTTTCTAGTGCTACTGATCATCTCCATATTTCTGCATTAATACATTTTACTCCACTGTACATTTCCATCAAGTATAACTTTAACTTATAGATCAAAATTTACACCCTTCTTTCTGAGTGTACAGACTAACATCTTACCTTGTATCTCTCTTCTTTTTTCATTCTGCAGATTATAACCCTAATTTCTAGAACTAAAAATATCTCTTTATCATATTATTCTATCAAATATCACTCTGAGTTCTGGATCAATCAAGTATCACTTTCCCTTCTCATTCTATCAAATGTATCCTGATTTCCGGATCAACTAAATATCCCTCTACCTTCTCACTCTATCAAATATGGCCAGGTGGTTAGGGCGCTCGACTCGCAATCTGCGGGTCGTGGGTTCGAATCTCCATCACACCAAACATGCTCGCCCTTTCAGCCGTGGGGGCGTTATAATGTTACGGTCAATCCCACTATTCGTTGGTAAAAGAGTAGCCCAAGAGTTGGTGGTGGGTAGTGATGACTAACTGCCTTCCCTCTAGTCTTACACTGCTAAATTAGGGAAGGCTAGCGTGTAACTTTGTGCGAAATTCATAACAAACAAACCTCTTCGAAGTCATTCAAGCACCGAAGCCTGCAGCAAAATTGACTAGATATACTGCTCCAAAATCTATGCACAGTTACTAAACAAATTCCTGCAAATTTTGTAGGGCTATTTTTAAGCTGATTCTTGAAAGTTCTTCGCTATCAACATAAGTTGTCCGAAGCCATTCAGGCGTCGCAGAAATGTAGAAGCCATTTACGCACCATTATACTAGTCGGAAACGCGTCGTTTTATTAGAGTAAACAATGTGTATAATTATAGGTGTCTCTAGCCTAATTAAAAAGTTGATTATTTTTCTTTGAAAGTTGATTTACGTGGTTATAAATACATAATATATGTGATGTTGTTGTGAGCAGCTTCCTTTGTACTCTACGCTTGTTAGACTCGTGTTTACACGAAACCTCAGGCACAAAACCACCCGGCTCAGTAAATAATGGCTGAGTGGAAAGAAAACCCAATGCAGCAGTAAACTGTTTAAAAACGTGTAACATTGAACTGAATGTACATGCACGTATGTAGCTTAACAATTATTCTCCATAAATGCACATTAAAATATTAATATTAAGAAACAAGATAATTATTTTTTTCTAATTTAAAAATGGGGATAGGGATCGTCAAAAAAGTACAGAAACAAGTTGAATCAAAATACAAAGATTATATTTTCAAGCCTACAACTAGGGACTCTTAAAAAAAGTAAACAAACTAGGCTGGAAATAGTGTCTCCATTAGTTTCTCAAGCTACAAATCCCTATTTTGACTCCACTAAAATTGATAAGTACTGTAGACATGGAGTCAAAATAAGGATTTGTAGCTTGAGAAAATAATGTAAACACTATTTCCCACCTAGTTGGTTTACTTGTTTAGAGTCCCTAGTTATAGGCTCGAAAGTCTAATGTTTACATTTTGATTCAAATTGTTTTTCTACTTTTTGACGATCCCAATTGCACTTTTTGAATAAATAATTTTTAATTATATTGTACTTTCTATGATTAAGTATTATCAACTTTATATTTTAGTACTGACGAGTATCTTTACATTCTAACAAGTATCATTTTATTTCCTAGTTACACCAACTATCAACCAAGATCCAATTACTAACGAGTATCTTTCTACCTTCTAACAAGTATCATTTTATTTTCTAGTTACAACAACTATCAACCAATATCCAATTACTAACGAGTATCTTTCTACCTTCTAATAAGTATCATTTTATTTTCTAGTTACAACAACTATCAACCAAGATCCAAGTACTAACGAGTATCTTTCTACCTTCTAACAAGTATCATTTTATTTTCTAGTTACACCAGTTATTAACCAAGATCCAAGTACTAACGAGTATCTTTCTACCTTCTAACAAGTATCATTTCATTTTCAAGTTACACCAGTTATCAACCAAGATCCAAGTACTAACGAGTATCTTTCTACCTTCTAACAAGTATCATTTTATTTTCTAGTTACACCAGTTATTAACCAAGATCCAATTACTAACGAGTATCTTTCTACCTTCTAATAAGTATCATTTTATTTTCTAGTTACACCAGTTATCAACCAAGATCCAATTACTAACGAGTATCTTTCTACCTTCTAATAAGTATCATTTTATTTTCTAGTTACAACAACTATCAACCAAGATACAAGTACTAACGAGTATCTTTCTACCTTCTAACAAGTATCATTTCATTTTCAAGTTACACCAGTTATCAACCAAGATACAAATACTAACGAGTATCTTTCTACCTTCTAACAAGTATCATTTTATTTTCTAGTTACAACAACTGTCAACCAATATACAAGAACTAACGGGTATCTTTCTACCTTCTAACAAGTATCATTTTATGTTCTAGTTACACCAACTAACAACCAAGATCGAAGTACTGACGAATATCTTTCTACCTTCTATTTATACCAGGTATCATAATATGATAAGGCTTAAAAAGCATTGGTCGCCACCCCTACCTGCTGCTTCGAATAAATTTACTAAACTTCAAGTTATAATAAGCATCACTTTACTTGCTCTTTTTACTCTACACGTGTGACCAATCCACCCTCCGTTTCACCAGGTATCAGTCTAGCTTCTACATCTAAGAAGTAACAATGTGGTCTTTGTCAGTTCTAATATACATCAAAATGTGTTGTACTTTGATGCTTATCTTTACATATTCGGTGAATTACTGCAGGCATAAGCTTCTATTGGTTTTAGACTTTAGATCGGATGTTGTAGCTCTGATGCATACACGGTGGTCTTCTACTTTCCTGAGATGTAATGACTGCTCTTAATACAATCAACAACAACAGAAAAAAGAATATTGTGTAATATGTTCTTCATATTTCACTCTTTTTTACGTATGGAAATACGTTTTAAAGTCTTTACTCAGAAGAGAAAAAACCACACACATGCTTGAAACTTTTTTTTTCAAATTAGCTAATCCATTAGTGAGCAGCACTTAGAGATTTAAACACAGCTCATACGTTCCAGCTAGTGAAGTGTAAAACATTCTGTTTATCACAGTCTTCGTGCAGAAAGTCCCTTCGGCATTTCTTTCCATTTGAATGATTAAAATACTAAGCGGAATTGTTTATTTCTGGACGAGAAGCTTGCTCTATTGAGCTATGACGATGAAAGTAAATCTACGTATTATGCAACAAACATAAATGTAGTAGGATTTAAAATAAAAAAAAATGTACACCCATTTCTCAAATCTCGTTAATGTTTAGTAATTACTGAGTGATTAGTAATTAAATCAGATTTTCTGCTAGTGTCACACATTCGTTTGACCTTCTGACTTCTTGATTTAGATGTAGTTCACTGTTATGATCAAGCATTATCTTTGATCGATGACTTGATGGGTCTCTTAACTGAACTGTTGGCATCACACATTAGTCATGACCTTTAACCTTTTGGATGGAATTGGAGTTAGAGCAATACTGTAATTAGACGTATGCCTTGACCACTGTTCTTCCAACATCTCTAACTAAAATAATTAAATGCTATACCTACTAACGTATACCTTGATCTTTGACCTTTTGGCTTCTTATGCTGGATTTAGTACTCTGTTGTACTATAACACTAAATTATTTAGTTTTAATTATCTAATCTCTACTGCTACAGAAACTAAACATTAAGGAGACTTGAGCTCTAAACTTCTGAATTATTTTACTTGTTGTGGTAAACTTATTTTCTTTTAACGACGATGAATAAATCTAACAAAATGAATAGAGGTAGATGTTTTCAATTTGATCACGAGGAACCCACGTTTTAGAAAATAAAGCTTGAAGACGACTTTAATGGTTAGTAAAAGAAACTGTATTACAAATTTACACCGTTTCGACACACCTATATCGTCATCACGTAGAGTAGTTTACATAGATACAGGAATATATATATATACAGTATGGAAGAAAGATGTCACATGACCAGAGATTGCTTAATAACTTGGAAAGGTATCTTAGTACCCTGGGGCGTTGGTCTAGAGTAGGGCTGCTTTGTTCAATTTAGGATAACTTTCTTTATTTTGCGTTTGATTGTTTAAAATTACATTGTTTTGTATAAATATATTGTGGGTTTTCGAGTTGAAATGCTGGTAAACATGGGAGTTTTTTTTTTTTACAATGTTTGGTGATTCTAGTTTTCGATGTACAATTCTGGACAGTTATTGCATGTTATTTTATAAATGATGTTGGTGTAATGTGATTCTATGTAATTTTATTTAATAATGATTTTACTTTAGAGCCGGCTGTTTGAATGAATTTGATGTCAACAGGAATTTTATGTTTAATGGCAAGTTTTCTCCAAGTGTTATTTCCGAACTGATTTCAGGGATGAATGGTAAACTGAGTGTAATGTTGTGTTCTTGTTTGGTGTATTAGTGTCACAAATATAGGCCATCATCAGGTGAGCCAACTTTTCTCCAAGTGTTATTTCCGAACTGATTTCAGGGATGAATGGTAAACTGAGTGTAATGTTGTGTTCTTGTTTGGTGTATTAGTGTCACAAATATAGGCCATCATCAGATGAGCCAACTTTTCTCCAAGTGTTATTTCCGACCTGATTTCAGGGATGAATGGTAAACTGAGTGTAATGTTGTGTTCTTGTTTGGTGTACTAGTGTCACAAATAGAGGCCATCATCAGATGAGCCTTCACGTCTCCCAAAGGTTTTGTCATGTTATTCACTGTTATTGGTCACCCAGACGAGTGCGTCCTAACATGCATCATATTCTGTTCTCTATGAACTGGATCTTCCAATTTTGGCCACTGACTATTCAAACAATTTCTCCACATGGCTCTTGCCCTGAAGTCATGACATTTTTGACTGGACCATCCGATGCGATGAGCAATGTCAGTCTTGTTTTAGTGTCCATTACATCACTTTGCATATGTTGACCAGTTCTGACCCTTCCTTCCACATTCTGCTGCCAATATTTATAGTGTTGAAGTTAATGCCAATTGATGACTAATAGTTTGTCCTAAGAAGTATTTTGATCATTATTTCCCCTGACTGGTCAAGTCAAGCACTTGATCAACCTGGAAAGATCTCCAAATGACGTCATCACTGAAATAGCATGTAGACTGAGAGAACACGAAAAGATGGAAAATAGTTCATTGGTCAACTGGAATACTGGAGGAATGAAGGTGAATATATGGAAGTAGAGCGATCGTGAAAGTATATGGAAAGAACATGCTAATTAAATCAAACTGAATTTGGTGTTATTGCTAAACGAACCTTGAAGAGGTTATCGGAGGTAGGAGAGCAAGAGCCAAGGCTGATAAAAAACCTTCAAGTGTATAATAACAGTAGAAGTAATAGTATTAAAATATTTAATATTTATGTTTGTTTTATTTTTATTTTTTATTTTTTAAACACTAAGTACCCAATGCAAATAACATGAGGGATGACGCCACGCTACCTGGACTGTACACTGATAAACGTGCTGTGAGTGAACTCCACAATTGAAGGAAGGAGAGTCTGTGATTTGACCGATGCAAAACTGTTATAGCGTGTATATAAAATTAAAGCAAACAAATAAATTTACGTACAAAGCTATGTGAATTAAAAACCGTAATGTAAGCCTACATATATGAAATATTTTCTTAAAAGCTTTTCACACAAAAGGCATAAGATAATTAAAAATTGTTAATTTAATAAAAGGATAATAGGGATCGTCAAAAAGTACAGTAACAATTTGAATTATATTTTCAAGCCTACAACTAGAGACTCTTAGAAAGTAAACAAACTAGGCTGGAAATAGCGTTTACATTATTTTCTCAAGCTAGAAATCCCAATTTTAACTCCATATCTACAGTACTTATCAATTTTAGTGGAATCAAAATAGGGATTTGTAAACATAGTCCTTTGACCTGTGTAGGTTTGCCCAGGTTTGAATAAAATATTCGTAGCTGGTTTCTCTGTAGGCTTGAGAACCAAGAATAATATGAATAATAATTATAACGTGAAGAACAAATAGTTGAATTTTGTCTAACAATCGGAAAATATAATATTATCAATATTTTAGTAGCCTTAACCATTGGGATAGAAGGTATTTGGTGTTGTTTCAAGAATAAGTCTGCTTTTTAAGTTGGTTTTTGTCCTATGTTCTATTAAACTTTTTGTGAAATTCCTGTGCGAACCATATTATGAAACACTATCGTAGTTCATGATTAGCAAATACTAGCTTGAAATGTTAGAATATTTCAAAGGTGGTCCCCCAGGTAACCCACCGTTAGTCTAAGGGCTTATTAAGCTAAATGTCGGGATTCGATACCTGTGATAGACAGAACACAGACAGCTTATTGTGGTAGTGATGGAAATGGAAAGTTTGGCAGTTAAAACTCAATTTTTTCACAGTAACCAAATAAGTTGTGAAAAATCTGGTAGGTATTGTTAATATTGTTTACACTATCAGTAGAACAGGAAGAGATGGTTTAGCCTAACGAACTCGATTTGGATGTATGCCATGTCTGGTTGCCCATCAGATATCTTGTAAAATGACACAGCCATTTTTTATAGATAGATATGCTGAAAAAGCTTATTCTAAAATCAAATCAATTGTATAAAGGTTGTACTCTTCTATTTTATAGATCTAACAGTCTCGGCCAAAGGGGAGATATATTCCTAGAATATCGTAAGGTGCTTTGTCAGTTACAGAAAGAATGTGTTCTGTGAAGAGACTTAAGCTCATTATGAGACATTATTTTCAACACTCGTATTACTGAAGCCTTGTCACTATTCTACTCCAAAGAATTATAGTTGTCATTGTGCCACTGCTGACCAAACGCTTCTATCTCTCGGTTAACTTCTCAGTTGAAAATTTATTAACTCAGACAGTTTTAACTTACTTTGAAGTATAATTTTAGTTCTATTAAATCGAAATTTGCCCCTATTTTCTGTTTATAGCCAAACGTTTTAATTTTATTTCTATTTTTTTGTTGTTGTTGTTATAACTTATAAAGTATATGTTTTATACTAGATATTTTATCTTTGATTTTACCTGTGACAACTCACAAAGCTTGTCTTCCAACATATTAGAGTCTCGAACATTTTTGTTAGTGTGATAATAAAGTATCTATGTTCATCTCATTTTCCTGGTCTTAGAATATTTTAATTCACTTTATAAATTGTGGTACAAATAACCAGGATCTAACCCTTGAGAATGTAGTAGTCGTTTCGTTTTATGTCATTTATTGTTTCGCAATCTTTGAGGAAAAACTATCTAAGAGGTTTCTCTGGTCACTAAGTAAACCTATGGCAGAAAAAAGGAGAGTCATGCGGATCTAATAGTGAGGTCAAAGAATAATGATGAACTTGTAAAAGACCTTTATTGAATACGAGTGCTACAGAAGTCCGTTGTCGAATATAGGTGTTACAGAAATCCTTTGTCGAATATGAGTGCTACAGAAGTCCTTTGTCTGATATGAGTGCTACAGAAGTCCTTTGTCGAATATGAGTGCTACAGAAGTCCGTTGTCGAATATGAGTGCTACAGAAGTCCGTTGTCGAATATGAGCGCTACAGAAGTCTTTTGTCGAATATGAGCGCTACAGAAGTCCTTTGTTGAATATGAGTGCTACAGAAGTCCTTTGTCGAAAATGAGTGCTACAGAAGTCCATTGTCAAATATGAGTGCTACAGAAGTCCTTTGTCGAATATGAGTGATTTCTTTCATTTTAGTAAATTTGTGAAGTTTTATATTTGTCCACTAATCAAGACGACTGAATCCCGACTAAACTGTTGATTATGTCAGCCATTCTAAGACCTCACAGTGGATGTATGATAGATGAATGTTGATGAGCAGGTGATTTTAATCCACCAGACCCTTAACACAACAGTATGGCATGCTTGTTATCATTCCATACTCGTACAACACTAGCTAGGAGTTATCCTGCAATAAAAAATAAATTTTGAGGTTTTATCATAACGAGAATTTTGTTATAGAACCACACAGAGTGGTGGTGTTATTGTCATGGTGTTGTAGTTCTTGAGCGTGAAATAGACACTAAGTGTTCTGGCTAGCCTAGAAGATGAATCAGCACATTTGCTGATGCCACTAGCTCTACAACAGTGTATGATGAATGGAGTTAATAGGTTATGCAGCCTTGCTTCACCTAGAGGGGAGTTGGGAGGCGAAGCAGATTTGAACATCTTTGTTTTAAGATACAATCAAAGAAGGCTTAATTCACTTCGTCAAGGAATCCTATCTAGTGTCTTCGTGGAATCCATTGACAGAGTAAAAGTGGTCCAGTGTTTGCTGGTTAACGTATATGGTGTGGTACTTGATGTCAAGGAAATCTTGGGATCCGATCAACTTTGTAGCTGTGAAGTTATAGAGGTGGACTTGGATCATCAATTTCAACTAGTAGAAAATATAGCCACGTATCAAGCAGAGTTGAAGGTGCATACTCGGGTAGTTGTTTCTGTGTGTGATTCTTGTATAATAAAGCATGCTCCATCATGGCAATAATGAACAGAGGAACTTACTAACGAGTTCATGCGACAGCACTTGGCCATTAGAGATAAGCATTAAAATGAACACGTCTTTGTCTTTCAGACATAAGACGATAACCTCAAACAAGCTGCTAGAATAGTGAAAGCATGTAATAGTAATTTCAATGGCTCCACTAAAGGTATCAAAGTGATTTTACAATTACTATTGGTCACTTTATTTGCCTTTTCTTACTGTGTTCCAATTTCGTTTATAGGGCGATGATTTATGTATAGTCCTTTTTTGGTTTGTAAATTATTTTACAAAATAAGTTCCACTCTCTGATAAAATGTTCATGCACAAGCTAAACAACACAAAAACTCATTTTCATAAGGTTTAGTATACCTTAGCTGGTGATGCATGGCATTCATTATCAATATGTGTTTGTGTTATGTATCACATTAAGGCTGTTAGTAATTTAATCCATATTACTCTGCAATGAACACCACTGGACAGGTGACTCAGATATTGAACGAAAAGCCTTGTTGGAAGTGCAGTACAACTAACACGTTACGATCTAAATGTTAAGCCTACTTGAAAGTGGAGTACAACTAACACGTTATGATCTAAATGTTAAGCCTACTTGAAAGTGGAGTACAACTAACACGCTATGATCTAAATGTTAAGCATACTTGAAAGTTGAGTACAAGTAACACGTTATGATCTAAATGGTAAACCTCGTTGGGTATGGAGTACAAATAACACGTTATGATATATATGTTAAGCCTTGTTCGATGTGGACTACAAGTAACACATTATAAAATAAATGTTATCACAACATCTTCTTACTGGAAACCCGTAGTGGGTCAGTAAATAATTTTTATCTGTCTTGTTGTCATATCACTACTAAAGAAAATTTTCGTTTTGCTTCATTGTAATGCATGGGTTACGTAATGTTTAAAATGGTGTTGTTGTTTTTTGGACTTGTTTCTTCATACGTCGATCATTTTCTTATGTCATGGAAGGTAGTTAGAAGGTTTTACTATTATGTTTAATTAGATTTTTTATTGTTAAGGGTTATATACACATTATGTAATGATCTAAGTATTTTTCTTCTTTTTGTGATTTGTGAAATTTGCTCAGTTCACTTGATTATTCTTAGATTTTATTATCATTTTGTTCTGGCTCTGTTTTATATGGCGTTCTTTAATTTCCTGCGAAATTTTAAAATGCGAAAGAGAAAAGGAATGTTTTATCTATTCTGTAATTTAAGTATTTAAAGCTCTGGTTGCTGTGGCTATCCGTTTAGCCAATTGTATGTATCAGTCAAGTCTCACGTACACGTAATCTGTACAAAACATTGCCATGTTGTTCATCCCATGTAGCCAGTCGAACTGAAGACGAAATTTTAAATTAAAGTTAGATTCACCTTTTCCCATCCTCCTACAACCTCTCCCCCCCCCCCCAATTCTCGATGAGAATAAAACTATCTTTGGGTTTTTCCGTATGGTGCCCACCAACATATCGTTTTGAATATAACACCAGTAATGCAACAAAATAAAATAATTAATAATAAAACATTATATGATATTTATTTAGCGAATTCTGCGATATTAAACAATATTTTTTTTAAATAAATCTTCACCTTTTTTTTTCTATTTCTGCATATAAATTCACAAAGATAAGAGTCAAGCATTTGGCATTAAGTTCCGCATTGACGCTTATTACTGTTGGTGAGCACCAAACGGAAAAGATCCCTATCTTTTTCAGGTTGAAATCCACCTATGTGATGTTAGTATGTAATATCACAGCATTACACTCAAAGTTTTTTTTACGAAAAGGACGGATTGTACACCCTTTCTAACAACTACCACAATCAACTTCATAACTAGTATATCTATGAAAAGAAAACTAAACTACTTGTAATCTATTTAAATTGTATCTTCCCCATTTTCAGCCATTCTCCTTTTACCCCTTTCACCATCATGGTTAGAAATTCACGTTTTAATTGAGATTAGAATTGAATTTAAATTAAAGTGGCCTTGAAGGCAAGCATTACGTAAAGAATGGGTTGTGATATACAGATATAGCAGATACAACTCTTATAATAAAAGTTATAGATCAAAAACCTGATAAAATCCGTTTAACTCAAATGTGAAGCTAGCCCTAGGTCTTACTCTCTATGGCGGTATTCAGTTAAGTATGGTGTAACCAGGTAGTATTGTGTTGTGTGAAGATGTTTAACCACTAACACATGGGGTGGGAAATATCACCCAGTTCTTAAACGTTTGTTCTATAATGTATCAATTATATAGAGAATATGAGTTGTGAAAACAGTTTTCAGTGTAATAATTCTGTGCCATTATTGAACGTACAATGCGTTCTCTCTTTTTTTACATTTTATCGAATAGTCTAACTTGTTTTAACTTATAGCTTTAAATCTACTAAGTTGACTGTTTCATTTATTTTATAATTCACTACTTGCCTTATATATTTATTTCCATTTACCAAGATCAGTCTTTATTTTTGTTGATATACCTACGCCAATAACTTGGTGTTTTTTTGTTTATTTTCACACCTAGTTTTGTCTCATTCGTTTTAACTAAAAAAATAGTCTTAGTTGTTCTGCTACATGCTGGATCATCGAAACTCCAGTTATGACAGGAATCTGGTGGCTCTATGTTGCTTTCATTCCCAGTCTAGGAACACCACAAAACCGCTAGAATTACGTCTAATCTTAATCACCTTAGTTTAAGTCTAGGACGGGAGCTGAGCCTGGAACTTTATCATATCAACTTAATCCTCAGGCTGCTCAACGGTAAGCTTGCAGGCTCATAACGCTAAAAATCCTATTTTACTAATCGCATTGTGCAAGTAGCCCACTGTGTACGTTTGCGCTTACAAAACTACAGCCAGTCTATTCTAAACAGGTACCACAACCTGATATAATTATTTTACTTTTTCTCCATTTAAATTCACAACGTTCCTCCTTATAGTGGGTTATTTTAGTAGCTCGCGTAAACATACATCATTCTGTTTTAAAACGCAATAGACCACCCGAATAATTCGATGACGAGGAACCCACTTTGAGACTAATAATGCATCAGGTACCTGATGATGGCAAAAACCTTGTCGAAACGTTGTACTTTTGCTGTTATGTTAAATATATATTAACGTTTTTCTTCATTGCCCATTCAAGCCGTCTCCAAGCATTATTAACCCGAATAATTGTTAAATATGTCAAAAAACATTTTGCGAAGAAGGCTAGAGTCCTCAGCAAAACAAAATTTCCAAACGTCGAGATCCCCGGTAGGTCAGAGTTAAGTTTGCAAACTTACTACGCTAAAGTCCAGTGTTTGATTCTCCGCAGTGGACAGAAGACAATGTGGCGTTGTACTGAAACAAACAAATAAACCAAACGTTGAACAACATTTCATATTTACCGATACTAAAATGAGATACAATCTTCGTTATTAAGGTTTTTGCTCTATTATACCTATGAACTTTACCTCTGAGTATAAGAGATGTTGGTTATTCTTGTATTTTCAGGAAACTTTTATTACTACGTGTGTGGCTCAAATAATTAAATATACAAATAATTAAATATACAAATACTCCTACCGCAGAAAAGTTTCAGGAAACTTGTAAATAACAAAAAAGGATATCACAATAAAAAACACGTACGTAAAGCTACGTCTTAGTCCCACCGTACGTGTATTTGATGAAGAGTTTCCATTAAATCTTACGAGACCTATTTCTTATCTCTTACGGTTTTATTCTAGCTATATAGTCGTTCGCTTAATTCGACTTCTCCTACTGTGACAATGTTTTAGTAGCATTAAACCAAGACATTTAGTCTTGCAGCAATATCCGTCCTGTGTGTTATTTCTTCCTGCTTTTTTCCGATGTTTACGTATCCGTAGCATGTAACTCCGATACTACACGTTTTTGTCCGTTTAGTTCTGGCTGTAATAAGATTAATTACTTCTTCCAATGAACTAATACAATAAGAAAATTAAGCATCCCTTTATCCCCCGAAGTGTTCGCAAGTCAGAAAGACGAGTTTGATGACGTTTAATTGTAACTTTTTTACTCTCGCACCAAGTAGAATTTTTTATTCCGTATAACATATTTCTTCCGTTTTTTTTTGTTTTTTTGCAGAATTCTCTGTTGTTTCTACTTTGAATTTGTTCACAGATGTATATACAGGTTTTCCTTCACAATGTTAAGACCTGACCCTTCTTCATTAACAATTAATTAGTCTATTAGCAACACAGAACTAAAGAAAAAATTTCTTACTTGCTTCAGATAAATAGTGAAATTATTATAAGCTAATATTTTGCTTATTAAAAATAAAATATAAGTGATGGTGAAGATCTTTTTAGGAACATTGATTTCTATATCATTATATGTTATCGTAACATCAAAGCATTGAACTCGACGGTCGGCAGGTGGTTTACTGTGTCCCTGACAGGTTGAAGGATTGAAAAAAAAACGGTTTTCGATACCGTGGTGGGCAGAGCACAGATAGCCCATTGTGTAGCTTTGTGTTTAACTACAAACAATCAAACTGAACTACCAAAGCTCATAACCTCCTGTTAGGATGGCAGTTTGGATATAATCAACAAATTCGGATTACCTTGATATTAGTAAACGGAAATATTTACGTTTTCAAGTACTAAGCATTTGAAGGAAATTAATTAACATTTGTACAAACCCTCGAAAAATATCCACAAATGTCAATTTACACTGTACAAAACAATCAAAGGATAACTGAAGTTCATAAAGATTTAGTTGCTATAAAATAATGTCAGCCACCCTCCTCGGTTCATGTGTGTGTAAATCAATG
Organism: Limulus polyphemus; assembly: GCF_000517525.1. Taxonomy (NCBI): domain Eukaryota; kingdom Metazoa; phylum Arthropoda; class Merostomata; order Xiphosura; family Limulidae; genus Limulus; species Limulus polyphemus. The sequence continues at coordinate 14,933 of NW_013668479.1, read as the reverse complement.
ATCTCCTGACCCGCCGTGTGACCTTACATGTTAATGATTGGTCATTCACCCTTCGTGTGTTAATGAATATTTGATAAATAAGGTTTTGCAGTTTATGAAACTTCATTCTAATTTGAAGCAAGCTCCCAAATAACAGCAAGGGTAGCCTGGCATTGATGTTGCAAGCTTAAAAACAAAGTGTTCGTAAGGTCCTAAAGTATCTTCGACCACGCCCCTGAAACAGATGTTTCCAGAACAATTCTACTGTCCACCGTCACACTATGGCATCAGACATACGATCCACAAGATGAAGTGCAGGAACTTTTAGTTCACCAACTCCCCCTTTCTTCAAGGAATGAGTCTTTCGATTTATCACTGTGGAAACGAGCGTTTTAATCAGTTAAGCTGAAGTCGTAGCTTATTGCATGAGAATATGAAGCAAGAAGGGTTGTAGGATGTGGTTTCTATAACTTGTGTCATTAATGGTACCATTTCACAAAATATAGAAGTGTTTGTGTCCATCACTGCTTGTATCTTCCCACGTTATACTTCTAACACCGTCAAATTCATCACGTTTTTATTTGGAAGAGGGAATAGTTGTGGATTCAGATTTTCTCCAAATGGGCATGGGTTTCTTACGAAACACGAGGATTAAGCACGAGGAATCCAGAAAAAGAATATTGCTGCTCTACTTATTGGTCACCTGGATGAGTTCTTGTTATAACTGCAGCTGATCTGCTCTATGCCTTCTTGTTAGAAGAATGTACGTCATTGATCTTGATATACAGGCCAGACCTATCAAGTCTGTTTCTAACCAACTGTATACAGACATGACGTCCATTTTGGTTGCAAACATCTGATCCTGTCACTTTCAGTCCTGCACAACTATACACCGATACGGCGTCCATTTTGATTGCAAACATCTGACTCCATTACTTTCAGTCCTGCACAGCTGTACACCGACACGGCGTCCATTTCGGTTTCAAACATCTGATCCTGTCACTTTCAGTCCTGCACAACTATACACCGATACGGCGTCCATTTTGGTTGCAAAAATCTGACCCTGTTACTTTCAATCCTGCACAGCTGTACACCGACACGGCA
>NW_013668479.1:0-13829 GCF_000517525.1 Limulus polyphemus | reverse complement strand
CAAACATCTGATCCTGTCACTTTCAGTCCTGCACAACTATACACCGATACGGCGTCCATTTTGGTTGCAAAAATCTGACCCTGTTACTTTCAATCCTGCACAGCTGTACACCGACACGGCATCCATTTCGGTTGCAAACATCTGATCCTGTCACTTTCAGTCCTGCACAACTATACACCGATACGGCGTCCATTTTGTTTGCAAACATCTGACCCCGTTACTTTCAGTCCTGCACAGCTGTACACCGACAAGGCGTCCATTTCGGTTGCAAACATCTGATCCAGTCACTTTCAATCCTACAATTGAAGTTAATATATGTGTTTCGCCTTGTTCTAAAGTCGCCGAATACGGCTAGTCCATTTCATTACTCCTTGTTAAGAAACTAACCCAAATTTTTTGCATCTTTGGATTCTTTTATTTTTAATGTTGTTCTTTACTTTAGTTTGGTTTATGATATTTTACACCACGGATAATAAAATATTTTTAAAGAACAATTTCAAAATCTATTCTTCAAAATCAATTTTTGTAACTCGGTCTTCTAAATGTCAAGTCTTTAGCCATATTTATGACTAGTTTACAATTTTTGTAAAATGTGTAAGGCGTGCTTTGACCGTGTAGGTAAAACTTATATCCAGAGCTCAGATAAACTGTGAGAAATGTGGCGTGAGCCACCTGCCTGGATATATATATATATACTGGGCCCAAAATACGATAACGAACTCGCATAAATACAAATAATATGTTAATTTTAGAAATCTCTTAACTTTTTCTTTTATAAAAAAAGATGGATAAAAGATGATGTTGCTAAAGTTTACGAAATTTTCCGGGGGATCGATAGGAGAAATGCGTTTGATTTGTTTGTTATATTCTGGAGATAACAGGTAGAGAAGATAATATTTGGAAAAGACACGATAGTTTCTAGCTAAGATAGCTATATTTTTCTGACAAGATGATTTTCCGGGGGATCGATAGGAGAAATGCGTTTGATTTGTTTGTTATATTCTGGAGATAACAGATAGAGAAGATAATATTTGGAAAAGACAGGATAGTTTCTAGCTAAGACAGCTATATTTTTCTGACAAGATGATTTTCCGGGGGATCGATAGGAGAAATGCGTTTGATTTGTTTGTTATATTCTGGAGATAACAGATAGAGAAGATAATATTTGGAAAAGACACGATAGTTTCTAGCTAAGACAGCTATATTTTTCTGACAAGGTGATTGGCTTATGAAATGAGTTGCCGTCGGCAACAGTGGAGAACGGTAGTTTACAAGGGTTTAAAAAGGGAATGGATATTTTCTTGAAAAATAAAAGCTGAGCTTAATTTTATTCTTTTTTTTTCAGTGTGGTTGTACAGGAACAGCCTTAAAACACCTTATGGTCCTTTGTTGTCCTCATAATATTTTATATCGGACAGAAGACATTTTAAACCCAGGGGTTTTAATATGAAGTCAGAAAAGACAAAGATTATAATAAACACTTTAGGATTAGTTACGTTCATTCTAGTGGCTCAGCTTAAAACTGGTGGCTTCTAATGCTAAAATCTGGGATTCAATACCTGTGGTGTGCACAGTACAGATATTTCACTGTGTAACTTTGTGCTCAATGAGAAACAAACACAACACATTCTAATTACTAATATTACTTCTGATACTAATCACGTAATTATATATATATATAAGGATTTACATTATTTGGTCAGTTGAGCGAATAACTTCAATAAATGAAATGTAATTCATGTGGGCTGTCATAATTAAAATCATAAGTATACTTTTGATTGAAATAACATTAACAGTTTTATAAAAGAAAATTATATTCGTGCTTTAGACAATCAGTTTCTTCAGTCACCAAAGCAGTATTCTGTTGCTAGTGGTAGGGCAAATAGGATTATGAAGTCTAAAAAGATTATTTCATTGTACACATCACTGGTCAGGCTTCATTTGGAGCATTGTTTTCTGTCTTGGATTTCTCATTGAATTGTTTGAAGGGTTCAAAGGTGAACTACAAGGATGTTATCTTGAGTGGAAAAGTTGTCATACAAGGAGAGGTTAAAATCTCTGAAATTATTTTCTCCTGAAAAAAAAACAAGAGTAAGAGGGGATCTGATTGAGATGTTTAAGATTGTTAATGGAATTGACAGTGTTAATATATCATATTTTTAGTTCTTAATGGTAGAACTAGGGGATCTAATAAAGATGTTCACGATTATTAAGGAAATTTATTGTATCGACTCAACATTCATCTTCGTATTTAATGGCTAGAATATCAGGGCAAGGAGACACAAAAATAAATTTTGGAAGGCTAGAAGACATCTCCAGCTTCGAAAGTTGTTCTTTTCTAAGCGGGTGGTTGGCCTTTGAGATTCGTTGCCTCTGATGTGATTGATGTAGTATGTTTAAGGGAAGGTTCTATAAATATTTAAATTATCAAGACAGAATTTAAGTTTGTTTGCTTTTGGTAGTGGATGGGACAACCTCGATATCTTAAATGTTACGTTATGTTAATATGAAAGTTAATAATTATATTTCACCAAAAACACTTCCTGATTATATTTCAATATATTATAAATCATAATCCAAATTTCAGTAAACATAAGTAACAAACACATGGAGTTCAGATGTATAAAACTACTGTAAATGGTAAATATTATTTTACCGTAATTAATACATATAATATGATTCTTTTAAACAATGAATGTCATGCTAATAATGCTACTTCCAAAACTGATATTCTATTCCTGGTTATTTATATTCTTAAATTTTATGCACTTGTTTAATGTTTTTAAATTTGGCAAGACATAATGAGTTACCATTTCCCTATAATTTGTTTTATAGAATTTTATTAATACATTTGATAATAATAATAAAACACATAAATTAAAATATAGATTTAAAGAAGCAAATTGGGAGTCTTCAATCGAGTACTTGGAAACGTATAACTTTATTATAGCAGAAAAAAAAATAACAATAACAATAAAATGATTATATTAATGTAGTTATTAAAAGTATTGATAATGTTCTAAATAAATAAAACAAAATGAAAATTCACTCATGAAATTGAGTTGGCTATTGAAAACAACAGTTTGTTTTTGTGCAGAGCTACAGGTTTAAGTGTTGTAAGTTCTTTTAATTCACCATTGTCCTACTGGGGACAAAAAGAATTAAATACGACAATGGATAATTTTTTATTTCAAATTTGAATTTATTCAAATTAATAATTTTAATAAAAGTAATATAAATATGTTAACGACAGAATACTCCAGCAAAGTTTTCAAATTAATAATTTTAATAAAGCTAATATAAATATGTTAACGACATTATACTCCAGCAAAGTTTTCAAATTAATAATTTTAATAAAGCTAATATAAATATGTTAACGACAGAATACTCCAGCAAAGTTTTCAAATTAATATTATCAATTCTAAAATTTTTCATTTTCTTATCTTTAATGATTTAGTAATTTTATTTTTTTATGAATAATGTCTTGCAATGTAGGTTTCCTATAGATACAAAAAACTTTTGTTAAAATTATAATAACAGGCTAAATTATAAATTAACTTTGACTTTCAGTTAACTTCCATATCATTAAGATGGATAAATAGCTGTGTTAAAAATAGAAAAAACATAATTCAAGTAACAACGTCGTATCATATCACTACATCCCTCTAAGGACAGTTTTAAATACACTTCTGTTTTTTTATCTTCTAACGATACTACGTACTCTTTAACCAATACTAAACATACTTATATTATTTTATCTACTAACGATACTCCGCCACACTTTAACCAATATTAAACATACTTATATTATTTTATCTACTAACGATATTCCGTACTCTTTAACCAATATTACACATACTTATATTATTCTATCTACTAACGATACTCCGTACACTTTAACCAAATACTAAACATACTTATATTATTTTATCTACTAATGATACTCCGTACACTTTAACCAATACTAAACATACTTATATTATTTTATCTACTAACGATACTCCGTACACTTTAACCAATACTAAACATACTTATATTATTTTATCTACTAACGATACTCCGTACACTTTAACCAATACTAAACATACTTATATTATTTTATTTACTAACGATACTCCGTACACTTTAACCAATATTACACATGCTTATATTATTTTATCTACTAACGATACGCCGCCACACTTTAACCAATATTAAACATACTTATAATATTTTATCTACTAACGATACTCAGTACACTTTAACCAATACTAAACATACTTATATTATTTTATTTACAAACGATGCTCAGTACACTTTAACCAAAACTAAACATACTTATAATATTTTATCTACTAACGATACTCCGCCATACTTTAACCAATATTAAACATACTTATATTATTTTATCTACTAACGATACTCCGCCACACTTTAACCAATACTAAACATACTTATATTATTTTATTTACAAACGATGCTCAGTACAAAGTATGTTTAGTATTGGTTAAAGATATTATTTTATCTACTAAAGACCAACTTCCACAATGTAAGCAGGTTATTGATATTTGTGGGTAGGGTAGACCAACTTCCACAATGTAAGCAGGTTATTGGTATTTCTGGGTAGGGTAGACCAACTTCCACAATATAAGCAGGTTATTGATATTTGTTAACGTTAGCTCGCAGCTATAGTTGCTCCGAGAAGGGAGGAAATGAATATTCTTTATAGTGGGCGGTCGGCGTTTCTCCCTTAACAGAAATATTCTATTTTTAACACAATTTATATAAATATAATTATTTACATGAATATTGAAATTAACTATAAATAATTAAACAATATAACAGCATTTAAAATATATAAAATCAAATATAAAGTTAAATACAAAAATATATACATTAATAACAGTATAACATAATTGGGCACTTTTACTTACCAATTCGTTTGTAATTTTTTAATTTTAACAACTTTGAAACATATGTTTGTTTTCTACACAATAGGCTATTTGGGCTCTGTCCATTACATGAAATAGAATCCCGAATTTTAGCATTGTAGCAACTAACCGCTGATCCGTTAGAGTATTCTTTTAAAAAGAATAAACTTTTTCTGTTTTCTATAATTATTCTTCATTAGAAGAACCGGTCTATTGTTTAACCAAGAAAACATTTACAATGTGAAATCTATTAAAGCTAATTGAACAGTGTTAATTATCACAGAAACAAAATATGAATGAGTCCAGTATTTAAAGTAATTTGCATATTAGACTATGTTAATATGTTTAGTATTGGTTAAGGTGTATGGAGTATCGTTAGTAGATAATATAATACAAGTATGTTTAGTATTTGGTTAAAGTGTACGGAGTATCGTTATTGCTATTTGTGGGTAGGGTCCTGCTTACATTGTGGAAGTTGGTCTAACCCTACCCACAAATAGAAATAACCTGCTTATATTGTGGAAGTTGGTCTACCCTACCCAGGTGTCCAAATAATTCTTACCATTAGTTTGGAAGCAGTTCCCAATCTGCCAATCCGAAACACTCTGCTATGATTGGACGGCTTTAATTCATCTAACGGCTCTCCGCATGAGTAAAAAATCAAAATGTCTCTTTTGAGAATTATCTAACCATAATTCATCAACAACTTTGAGCTCTTTGACTCTGGTTCATTTCCAAGTGATAAATAGCTGAGACAAGATACAGTGTAACTATCATATAGGTATAGGCTGAGTGATCGATCGGTCATTTGCCGTTTCACATTACAGAGTCTGATTTGAGTAAGAGTGAACTGAGAAATGTGGTGGGCATTAGTTTATAACAGTTTTTGTTTTGTTTTTTACCTTGTTAGGTTTATAATATTACTGGTTTCGATTATCCTTTAATTATTGTGTTTGTTTTTTAGAGCAAAGCCACAATAGGCCATCTGCTGTGTCCATCGCGGGGAATCGAATCCCGTATTGTAACATGAACTTATTTCTGTCCCACCGAGGGACTCTTAACACTTGATGGCCAAATATCCAGACAAACAAATTTCAATCTAACATTTCTTCACTTTGACAATTTTAGATTTTAAACAGAGCAGTTAAGCAGAAAAATAAAAGATACTTCTGGTTGCTATAGCGTATACGGCATATGAAATTTAAATATACAGGATGTCCCAAAAGTCTGGACCCATAGGGGGAAATAGACATTATATACTTAAAGTTAAACAAACACATTTCTAATGTCAGTTGTACATATTTCAGGAAATAAAATACCCTGATGTCACAGTATACCAAGAACTGATATGTATATGGCTGTTAATGGCATGCAATTTGAATAATAAATACATTAAAAATAAATTCTGTATTTTCCCTATGGGTCCAGACTTGTGGAACACCCTATATATTAGAACCCATAATCAACTAATTAGTGTTTCACATTGTTCGAGTACTGATAAGTAATCAAGTAGACATTTTACTAGACTGGCTTTATTTAAAATATAATAAAGCAATTATTTTTATAATGTACAGCTTGTGAAGGGATATAAATAATCTCTACTTAATGTTGGTTCACTAAAATATCGAACAATTCCTCCATACTTCAAAGTGTTTTCCGAATCATCTACGAAACGTTTTTTTTTTTTTTTAAACAGCACCTTCTGCCAATTCTTGCATAACCGAATAGCGGCATTTTGCTGTCTCTCTTTTAACACATCCAGTAAATAAGTTATGTGTTCCTTTAAATATTTCTTGCTCGTGTTTAATACAGAGGGACAGAATTTTTGAAAGTAAATTATAAACGCAAGAGTAATTTCGAAATTTTAGTTTGCCCCCAAGCTGCAAGTCTGAAGACTTCTAACGCTTAAATCCAGGTTTCGACATCCCTGGTGGGCACAATGATTTTAGTTTCTAAGAAATCAAAAGACAAAGTATATGTTTATAGAAATAACTCAAACCCACCTTACTTTCCGGAAAGTTTTAATTGTATTGCTTCAGAGTAGCAAAAAATACAATAATGTTGTTTAACCGTTAAAGCAATATTCAACTTTCATTGTGACTCTTTTAACTTAAAAACAGCAACAACAGTTTATCATATGATTAATTTTAATATGAATAGTTTCAAATGAGAAGTTCTTGCTAGATTAGAACATTGAGACACAATTACATCCCTTGAAAAAACATACCCTGATCAAGTGTTAAGATTAAGCAATGGCGAGCTCACAAGTCTCGAGCGATCAATATGTATATTTTTGACGTAAAATATTGAAGCGTGAAGTAAACTGTAGGTGGTTTGTTTGTTCTGAATCTCGCGCAAAGCTACACGAGGACTATCTGTGCTAGCCGTCCCTAATTTAGCAGTGTAAGACTAGAGGGAAGGCACTTGTCATCACCACCCACCGCCAACTCTTGGGCTACTCTTTTACCAACGAATAGTGGGATTGACCGTCACATAATAACGCCCCCACGGCTGAAAGGGCGAGCATGTTTGGTGTGACAGATATTCGAACCCGCGAACCTCAGATTACGAGTCGAGTGCCCTAACCATCTGGCCATGCCGGGCCAAAGAAATAGTAATAAAATAGATAACTTTTAAACTAACGTTCAGGATTTGTAAGTTAGGACATTTTTAAAAATAAAGCTTTTAAATAAAGTTTCCTCAGAATCATCTAAGTTAATTTCAAAATGACGACAGTAATATTGAATAGATTAGTTTAAATGTAGAGTTCAGTAAGTGGTGTTAGTCTAGACAAAAATATACTGGAGTTTAAAACACAGGGTAGGAACGATGCTAATACATTAAAAGTTGTATTTATAAAGTGATACCACATGTAATTGTCTGTTTTTTTCAAACTTCAGGTGACATGTTTTATATAACATAAAATGAATACGCTAAACCTAACAGGATACATTAATGAGTGTTCAATTTAATATTAAGGTCAAATAAAGAAATACTTTTTTTTTAATTATCAATGTTCATATCTCTTGTCCTTTCAAAAAGAAATACATATGTACTAGAAGTTTACAACAAAAACATTTCATCTGTGCTAGCCGTCCCTAATTTAGCAGTGTAAGACTAGAGGGAAGGCACTTGTCATCACCACCCGCCGCAAACTCTTGGGCTACTCTTCTACCAACGAATAGTGGGATTGACCATCACATTATAACACCCCACGGCTGAAAAAGCGAGCATATTTGGTGGTACGGGGATTCGAACCCGCGACACTCAGATTGCGGGTCGAGCGCCCCTAACCACCTGGCCATGCCGGGACAGATTGTAGAGAAAGTTCTTTCGTTTATTTTCAAACAATCAGATTTTTGGAATTAAGTAACATAACGTTACTCACACAATTTAGAGAAATATTATTTCATAGACCCTTATAATAAAGAATTTTTTTTTGAAAAAGTTTCATTTTCTAGAAAAAAAAACAGAAATCAGACGTTCTTAACTAGCAGCCTTGAAAGTAGCTACGAAATTTATAAGTAATGTCCTTTTCAAAATTTGCCAAGATTGTCATCATTCTGAAATGATTAAGTAATTTAAGAAAATGTCCCTGTATAAAAAATGTCCCTGTATGAAAAATGTCCCTGTATAAATAATGTCCCTGTATGAAAAATGTCCCTGTATAAATAATGTCCCTGTATGAAAAAACGAACACATTAGAAACGTAGAAGAAGAAAGGAAGTTTCATTGCTTAGAAAAGTTTGAGGATTTTGGTGGACAGCTGAGACTTTTTGTGGCTAGATTTTGTAAAAAAAAAAAAGAAAGTTGCCCTACTTCTGGCTGTTTAAGAGCACCATACAAGTTCCAAGATTAGTCCTGTTTAGTCCAATTCATCAAAATAAAACCTACTAGGTGTGTGAAGTTTTCACAATTTTGAAGTTACCATCACTGTAATAAAATAAAATATATTTAATAAACATTACCATTATCGTTATCCTCTACCCCAGTGGCTCACTGGTAAGTCTGAAGGCTTATAACAACCAGGTTTCGATAATCGTGGTTAGTACATCACAGATAATCCATTGTGTAGCTTTGTTCTTAGCATACAAACAAGTAGATATTTTCATCAATAACAGATTGAATTAAAAAACCCACCACGTGTAGTTGTCCTCAAACAACGTTTGTTGTAAACACCATTTTCAACTTAAACGACGTACAAGGTGATTAACGAACTGAAACTAACAGCTAGTGTTGATTTCCCTGTGGCTTTCGATTGTATTTATACTGAACTGATAACCTCAAAAGGGAAAGGCTTTCACTGAGTTTTGTTGTCTGAATTTTATCAAATCAGCTTAACTGCGGTTTATTTAATTTTCTGGTTTATTGGTAACACCTCAGGGCCAAATCGAAAAGGAGTACGTTGCCTGTGAAATTGGTTCATAAGATAGTTAAGCCTATTTTCAATACCAGAAACGGAGATCTTATGGTTCGCGTAATGTAGCTGAAAAATCACGGTTCGCAAATTCTGTGACGATCGAACCCCGTTATTCGATTAGAGTAACCGAAGGGTTGGCGATAGGTACTGTTAACTAGCTGTCTTTCTTTTAGTTTATAAGTTGAAAATTAAGAACGGCTAGCGCAGAAAACTCATCCAGATTCTTTACGGTTATAGATAGCATATAAACGTTCTGAAAGGTACCGTTTCTTTACGATTACAGCTAGCATATAAACGTTCTGAAAGGTACCGTTTCTTTACGGTTATAGCTAGCATATAAACGTTCTGAAAGATACCGTTTCTTTACGGTTATAGCTAGCATATAAACGTTCTCCCAACGTTCTAATTTGTTTGGTACAGTTTTTTCATGGTTTTGGTTATCATATAAACGCTCTCCCACCGTTCTAATTTGTTTGGTACAGTTTTTTTTCATGGTTTTGGTTATCATATAAACGCTTTCTCAACGTTCTAATTTGTTTGGTACAGTTTTTTTCATGGTTTTGGTTATCATATAAACGCTCTCCCAACGTTCTAATTTGTTTGGTACAGTTTTTTTCATGGTTTTGGTTATCATATAAACGCTCTCCCAACGTTCTAATTTGTTTGGTACAGTTTTTTTTTCATGGTTATGGTTATCGTATAAAAGTCACCCAACATTCTAATTTGATTGGTCCAGTTTTTTGTAGTTAGGGTTATCATATAAACGCTTTCCCAAAGTTCTAATTTGTTTGGTACAGTTTTCCATGGTTATGGTTATCATATAAAAGTTACCCAACATTCTAATTTGATTGGTCCAGTTTTTGTAGTTATGGTTATCATATATACGTCTTCCAGCGTTTTAATTTGTTTGGTACAGTTTTTTCATGGTTATGGTTACATATAAACCCTCTCCCAACGTTCTAATTTGGTACAGTTTTTCATGGTTATGGCTATCATATTAACGTCTCCCAACGTTCTCCTTTGATTGGTACGATTTTTTCATGGTTATGATTAGCATGTAAACGTCTCCAAACCTTCTCATTTGGTTGATATAGTTTTTTTTATGGTTATGGTTATCATATAAACGTTTTCCCAACGTTATAATTTCGTTAGAACAGTTGTATTACAATATGAAAGATGTTTCAACGTTGGGATTCAGCAGCTTGGTAATTTTACATGTGTAAAATGTAACACCTTTATTTTCTATTCGATTTAATAATATTTCTACTATGTTATGGCATAGGAAGGTTTTTTTGTCTTTTTACACATTTTGTTAATAATTATCAATTGATAAATATCATAATCATTGTGACAAATAATGAACTGGAGATTGCTACGGTTACTGATAAACAAACATGTTTCACGTATTCTCACATATGTAATTAATTTACATAATAAGGTCACGCAAGGAGCTCAAATCTTTATATAGTTGAAAAAAGAGTACCTGAAAGCTTTTATTGTGAATCAACCCACCAAACATATCTTCTTGGCTCTCAGACTGAATCAACCCATCAAACATGTCATCCTGACTCTCAGACTGAAGCAACCTACCAAACATGTCTGTCTCCCTGACTCTCAGACTGAACCAACCCACCAAACATGTCTCCTTGAATCTCAGACTGAAACAACCTACCAAATATGACTTTCAGACTAAAACAACCCACCAAACATCTCTCCTTGAATCCCAGACTGAAACAACCTACCAAACATGACTTCCTGACTTTCAGACGAAAACAACCCACCAAACATGCCTCCTTGATTCTCAGACTAAAACAACCCACCAAACATGTCTGTCTCCCTGACTCTCAGACTGAATCAACCCACCAAACATGTCTTCTTCATTCTCAGACTGAATCAACCCACAAATATATCTCCTTCACTCTCAGACTAAATCAACCTGTAAAACATGTTTCCCTGTCTCTTAGATTGAATAAACTCAACAAACACGTCTTCCTGATTGTCATACTTTGTGTTAAGGTAACGTTAATTAAACGTTTGAATATTATCTGGGCTTGTACAGCTTTTAGCAAATATCCGAAGCAAACAAACAGTATCGATGATGTTGCGTTGAAAAGGCAACATTTAATGAAGACCACTTGAAAATGACACCAAATCTCATTAGAGGTCTTTATTCAATTTTTCAATGAGTTTTTTACGATTCTGCTCAATTAAAAATCGTGCATTACATTTCTTACTTTGCACCATATGCAAAATTTTGGAAGGTATGCTAAGATTTAACACAAAAAAGTAACTTACAGAGTAAAAACTGGCCGTCTAAAAATTATTCCATAAGTATGCAAATATTAATAAATTCATTTTTGAAAACCAAATTCCTAAATTTTCTCTGTACATTTCTATTCTATGAAGATATGCATAAAGCTACAACAACATATTATTTTCAAAGTCAGAGGATATTTCTATCGTATCATATATTATTGTCAAATACTGAAACAACTGAGCAACGACTGTACCAGATGAACTTTGGCCAAGACAAAATTTGTGAGAATAAAAACTATAAAGAGAACAGATTCCATTAATTGTCACGCAACTTCGTCATCAGAGAACAAATATGCTACATTAGTTTTGGTTTTATTGATCACAAACTACTATAATAAGACATTTATTGTACTTAAGTAATTTCCATTCAGTTATAGTAAGATGATTCTAGAATTTTTTTTTTCCACATTTACATTTTTCCATTTACAGCTCTTGATATTTATTCTCTTCTTTGAGCTACAGTTTTGATATTCTTATGAACAATTTATATTTCTTATTTTATACCTACTGTCCCATCTAGGCCTTCCTATCCATGAACCTAAATCTTAAAATAAAAGCCAGCCCTTATCATTCAATTATTTTTGAAGCCTTCTTTTAAACTCCCTTAAATAAACTGCATCCACCACACCAGAAGGTAATAATTTCCAAAGGCCAACCACCCTGTTAGAAATATAATGTTGCCTTACCTCAAGATGATTCCTACTTTAGCAACATTTATATTTGTGTTCCCTAGTTTTACCATTAAGAACGAAAAATATGCTATATTAACACTGTCAATTCCATTAACAATCTTAAACATCTTAATCAGATCCCCTCTTACTCTTGTTTTTTCAGGATAAAATAATTTCAGAGATATTAACCTTTCCTCGTATGACAACCTTTCCCTCCCAGATATAATCCTAGTAGACCGACTTTGAACCATTTTCATCAATTCAATGTCATTTCTAGGGTAAGGCACCTACTACTGAACACAATACTCCAAATGTGCCATAACCGATGACCTAGACAAATGAAATTAATCATAACCTCTTCAGACTCGTATTCAATATTTCTGTAGAAACAACCTAATTGTTTTTGTTTGTTTTTTTTCACCTGCACACTGCTTGGATGGCTTAAGAGACTGATCACCTTAAACACACAGATCCTTCTCATCCATAACATCATAATTCAAATTATGATATTCCATATATCTCACCTTGCATTTATTACAACTAAAAACCATCCGTCATTTGTTCTCTTAACTCACTTAATAATCCAAATCCATTTTAAAAGCAACATCATTATCTTTACAGCCAGCAACACCCAGAACCTTAATATAATCAGCAAATTTAAATAACTTATTGACTGTTCCTTCATCAATGTCATTGATGTAAATCAAAAGGTGAAAAGAAGTACCTAACTCGTGACATTAATCCAGTTTGACTAAACTCCATATACAACATACCTCTGCTTTCTGCCATCCAAACAGTTTTCTATCGAATAAACCAGCCTATCCCTCACACCTAAAGAAATAAGTTTTAACAAGCCTTCTTGTGACACCTTGTCAAATGACTTCTGAAGATCATCACACACCAAATATTTACCCGTTTTCTCACTTATATAAGCAGAAACCTCTATAAAGGGTCTCTGAAGATTAATTAGGTTTTCTCCCTAGTGAGACCATACTAATTATTCAACAAAATTTTGAACTTTGTAAATGGATTTTGTAAAACATCTTTTATCAAACTTTCAAAGATCTTTCCATCATTTATCCAAGATTAATAAGCCTGTAATTACTGAGAGAATTATTTTAACTTTCCTTGATTGTTTGTTTATTTGTTTGTAGTTAAGCACAAAGCAACACAAGGGCTATCGGTGCTCTGCTCACCACGGGTGTCAAGTAAATAATCAGTTGACGTGGCTTTCAGTCTGTAGTGTATTAACTTCAAGTAAATAATTAATTAACGTGGTTTTCAGTCTTTAGTGTATTACCTTAAAGTAAATAATTAATTGACGTGGCTTTCAGTCTTTAGTGTATTAACTTAAAGTAAATAATTAATTGACGTTGCTTTCAGTCTTTAGTGTATTAACTTCAAGTAAATAATTAATTGACGTGGCTTTCAGTCTTTAGTGTATTAACTTCAAGTAAATAATTAATTGACGTGGCTTTCAGTCTTTAGTGTATTAACTTAAAGTAAATAATT
>NW_013668478.1:152970-154763 GCF_000517525.1 Limulus polyphemus | reverse complement strand
CTGGTGTGGTATTGGCTACCTCGAGTAAGGTTCCATATAGTAATATAACTGATGTGGTACTGACTACCTGGAGGAGGGTTCCATATAGTAATATAGCTGGTGTGGTATAGGCAACATCGAGTAAGATTCCATATAGTAATATAGCTGGTGTGGTATAGGCAACATCGAGTAAGATTCCATATAGCAATGTAGCTGGTGTAGTGCTGACTACCTGAAGGAGGGTTCCATATAATGATATAGCTGGTGTGGTATTGGCTACCTGGAGGAGGGTTCCATATAGTAATATAACTGCTGTATTACTTACTACCTGTAGGAGGGGTTCCATATAGTAATATAGCTGATGTGGTACTGACTATCTGGAGGAGGGTTCCATATAGTAATATAACTGGTGTGGTATTTACTACCTGAATGAGGGTTCCATATAGTAATATAACTGGTGTGGTATTGGTTATATTGAGTAAGGTTCCATATAGGAATATAACTGGTGTGGTATTGAATATATCGAGTAAGGTTCCATATAGTAATATAGCTGGTGGGGTGCTGACTACCTAATGGAGGGTGTCATATAATCATATAGCTGGTGTGGTGATGACTACCTGGCGGAGGGTTCGATATAATAATATAGCTAGTGTAGTTCTGACTATCTGGAGGAAGGTTCCATATAGTAATATAGCTGATGTGGTATTGGCTACATCGAGTAAGGTTCCATATAATAATACGGCTCGTGTGGTGCTGATTACCTGACGGAGGGTTCCATATAATGATATAGCTGGTGTGGTGCTGACTACCTGGAAGAAGGTTCCATATAGTAATATAGCTGGTGTGGTATTGGCTACCTGGAGGAGGGTTCCATATAGGAATATAACTGCTGTAGTACTTACTACCTGTAGGAGGGTTCCATATAGTAATATAACTGGTGTGGTATTGGCTACATCGAGTAAAGTTCCATATAGTAATATAGATGATGTGGTATTGACTACCTGGAGGAGGGTTCCATATAGTAATATAACTGGGGTGGTATTGGCTATATCGAGTAAGGTTCCATATAGTAATATAGCTGGTGTAGTGCTGACTACCTGAAGGAGGGTTCCATATAATAATATAGCTGATGTGGTACTGACTACCTGGAGGAAGGTTCCATATAGTAATATAGCTGATGTGGTACTGTCTACCTGGAGTAGGGTTACATATATTAATATAGCTGATGTGGTACTGGCTACCTGAAGAAGGGTTCCATATAGTAATATAACTGGTGTGGTATTGGCTATATCGAGTAAGGTTCAAAAAGTAATATAGCTGGTGTGGTGCTGACTACCTATAGATGGGTTCCAAATAGTAATATAACTGATGTGGTACTGTCTACCTGAAGTGGAGTTCCATATAGTAATTTAGCTGATGTGGTATTGACTACCTGGAGGAGGGTTCCATATTGTAATATAACTGGTGTGGTATTGGCTATATCGAGTAAGGTTCCATATAGTAATATAGCTGGTGTAGTGCTGACTACCTGGATGAGGGTTCCGTATAGTAATATAGCTGATGTGGTACTGACTATCTGTAGGAGGGTTCCATATAGTAATATAACTGGTGTGGTATTGGCTATATCGAGTAAGGTTCCATATAGTAATATAGCTGGTGTAGTGCTGACTACCTGGATGAGGGTTCCGTATAGTAATATAGCTGATGTGGTACTGACTATCTGTAGGAGGGTTCCATATAGTAATATAACTGGTGTGGTACTTACTACCTGGATGAGGGTTCCATATAGTAATATAACTGGTGTGGTACTTACT
>NW_013668478.1:122071-152549 GCF_000517525.1 Limulus polyphemus | reverse complement strand
GAATGTAAAGTTTGATGTTCCCCGTTACTTGATTTTCATGTATCTAGGATGTCTAGTGGTTAGCGTACCGGAATGTAAAGTTTGATGTTCCCCGTTACTTGATTTTCATGTATCTAGGATGTCTAGTGGTTAGCGTACCGGAATGTAAAGCTTGATGTTCCCCGTTACTTGATTTTCATGTATCTAGGATGTTTAGTGGTTAGCGTACCGGAATGTAAAGCTTGATGTTCCCCGTTACTTGATTTTCATGTATCTAGGATGTCTAGTGGTTAGCGTACCGGAATGTAAAGCCTGATGTTTCCCCGTTACTTATACTTGAAAAAAAAATGAAAAAGACCAAGAAAACGGGAACAGTTAACGACGAAAACCCTCATGTAGCTTTGCGCAAAATCCAATCATACCTGTTCGTCACTTCTTTCATGGCAGGAAATCAGCAAACATAACAATAGCTACTCAAAAGGAAGATGTAGTTATAAATAACTGTGTGCTAACAGCTTTGTTATCAAAATTATTTTCTTACTCATTTGAATACTTATAACTCAATTTTTCCAATTAAAAACCAAAATGGCTTCTCGATATGAAAAAAAAACAAAAAACACGAAAACATGAGATCCCCAGTGGCTCAGCGGTAAGTTTGCAGGCTTACGAAGCTAAAAATCGGGTTTCGACACCCCTAGTGGACAGAGCACAGATAGCTCATTGTATAGCTTTGTACTTAGTAAACAATTACATGGAATTTGTATTGAAGGAAAAAACTGAGTAAAGTGGACAGCCTGACGTTTAGGTATGGAGCAGTCGAAAATAACCGAATGAGTGATAGATTTCACGTTGATTGTACAATTAATAATATGCGAAATCTTTATTTTTCATAACTTATACCTACTTAATTCGTTTAGATATAGTAGGTAAAATACAAAATGCCTTTGATAAGTTGCATTATATTTTCAGTAAGTATGCAGAGGTTTATAAAAAAATCAAAAAAATCTAAGCATTTACTAATCCTTCAGTAGTGACCAATTTAGCCATTTGGGCCTTTTAATATGTAAATATAAATTTGCGGCATTTATACCCAACATAATAAAATATTTTTTAATTACATTTATTGATTGGGCTTATATCACCTGCTGAGCGTATTGTTCTCCTTGATACTGTTTTAAGTTATGCTCTATACATCAGCTTAGTGCAGTGGCCTACAAGTTCTACAGTGTTCAGATAATTTAAAATAACCCGCCAAAGAAAGAACTTTTCAACAATACTTCCTGTACCTAAGGTTAATGTTCTTGTACAAAGTTTTTAAGTTCTGTTATTCTGTTTCGTTTCCTTTTCATGTTTGTAATGTACAAAACCACTATTTATGTTTCCAAAATCAGGTGTTTTTTTAGTTTTTACACATTTACACTAGACAGCAGAAGTTCTTGTTGTCACTAGGATTTCACCGCAGACAAAAAAAATAGTCATCAAAATGTTTTTGTTTTTTTTTTTAAGATAATACATCTTGGATTTGTTTCGTCTCTTGTTATCTTATCGTAGCAGATATTGTTACGAAGCTTTTTCTCCTGAAGTGAAAGGAAAACAGCTTTTTGACGTTCACATATAAGTGAAACTCCAATTATGTCACAACAGAATGTATTTATTATAATTAATGTTTTAACCACAAAGTTTACGTAAATCTGCGATGAAGCTATAGAATTCTGTATAAGATACAGTTGTGTTCTTTGTAGTGTTTCAGGTCAACATGGGGCGACCTGCGAGGATCAAATGTAAGTTTACTTATTCCGCCCTTCACGAAATAACTCAGGACTATTGTAGTAAACAATCACATGCCATGTTAAAAAATAAAATAAAAACCACCAGAGTATGTACGTAAATTTAACTACCGCATGGGATTTATCAACCATGTCCATGGACTGGCACTACAAAAGCACTTTTGATTTATAGTTTCCAAGCAATCCAATTCTGAGCCTGGTGTAACCTACCAACAGGTGGCTTCAAACTGAAAGCTAGAGTAGATATTAATAACGGAAGAGATACTTAATTTGAATAATATAATGTACAAAAAAGTTATACAGATAGCATAAAATATCATTTATATTTTTTTTAAATAATTTATTGAAGACTGAAAAAGTATGATAAAATTGGAAGAACTGCGTAATTGTGTACTTACAGATGTGCTCCTAGGTACTCTTAATGCTTTCTGAATTGTTTGTTTTCAAGCAAAAATCTGCACTATGCCCGCCGTGGACATCAAATCCCAAATGTTAGCGCTACAAGTCCTCAAACCTACCAATGAACCACGAGGAGAACGTTATGACCCTTCCGTTTTGACCCCATGCCATTTTCCGTCTTACTTTTACTACAAGGGGCACATTCACCATCAATAAAAGCAATAGCTTCTGTTTAACTGGCAACTGACAGCAAAGAGCCTCTCAATACTCGAGAACCATTTTTCTCTGCAATGCTTTCCTACAGAAGCTGCGGAATCAAAGCCGTATCATAATTAGCTTGGCCATTTTTTCGCTGCTGCCTCCGCGGTAATGCTTCATCTTCTGATTCTGATTCAAATGAAGTGTCACTCTGACTGTTATTCAATTTTATCGACACCATTTTTGCTTTCTGATCCAGTACGACATTCTATTCGCCCATCCCTTGAATAATGGCACATGTATTCTGACTTTCAACCTTGGATCGAGATGTGTATATAGGGCGTAGAATCAGCGTTAGTAGTCTCTACTTAACTACACGGTTAACTATGATAATTGAAGTTGTTCACTGACTCATATAGTCTTTCAAAATATTTCTAGAATGTTCTGGAAATTTACAAAACATTCTGTAAATAAAGCTCTTTAATTTTCATGAATATTTCATGGAAAAGGTTATATCATAGATCTAAATCAAGATGGGGTGTAAATACATACAGGATGTTATAAGTACGTACAAATAGGAATCAAAAACTCATAATGTAAAACTCGTGGGTTTGGAACGATACGGATTTGTGGCTACGAAGTGCCACAGCCTTTTTGGCTCAGTCTGTGCTCATTGATATAGATTTAGAGTGGAGGGTTAACACTGTACATAGACTTGCCAACGTTTAGTCAGTCTAGGCAAGCGCACTCTTACTGATATGATGTATGTTTTACAAAATTTGATAATGTTATCTGCTAACGCACTCCTGTTGCTGACAACTAGACATCTTACGGAATTTAGTTTTTCCTAAGTTTTTGGAATATCATCGATGTTAATATCATGTTTTAAGTAATTCAAGGGAACCTAGCTGATGCGGTATTGACTACCTGGAGGAGGGTTCCATATAGTAATATAACTGGTGTGGTATTGGCTACCTCGAGTAAGGTTCCATATAGTAATATAACTGGTGTGGTGTTGGCTACCTCGAGTAAAGTTCCATATAGTAATATAACTGGTGTGGTATAGGCAACATCGAGTAAGATTCCATATAGTAATGTAGCAGGTGTAGTGCTGACTACCTGAAGGAGGGTTCCATATAGTAATATAACTGGTGTGGTATTGGTTATATTGAGTAAGGTTCCATATAGTAATATAACTGGTGTGGTATTGAATATATCGAATAAGGTTCCATATAGTAATATAGCTGGTGGAATTCTGACTACCTAATGGAGGGTTCCATATAATAATATAGCTGGTGTGGTACTGACTACCTGGCCAGCTATATTATTATATGGAACCCTCCGATGTGGTACTGACTACCTGGAGGAAGGTTCCATATAGTAATATAGCTGATGTGGTACTGTCTTTTTGGAGGAAGGTTCCATATAGTAATATAGCTGATGTGGTACTGTCTACCTGGAGGAAGGTTCCATATAGTAATATAGCTGATGTTGTACTGTCTACCTGGAGTAGGGTTCCATATAGTAATATAGCTGATGTGGTATTGGCTATATTGAGTAAGGTTCCATATAGTAATGTAGCTGGTGTAGTGCTGACTACCTGAAGGAGGGTTCCATATAATAATATAGCTGATGTGGTACTGACTACCTGGAGGAAGGTTCCATATAGTAATATAGCTGATGTGGTACTGTCTACCTGGAGTAGAGTTCCATATGGTAATAAAGCTGATGTGGTACTGTCTACCTGGAGGAAGGTTCCGTATACTAATATAGCTGATGTAGTACTGTCCACCTGGAGGATGGTTCCATATAATATTAATTTTGATTGCTATTTTGTCGTCATTAGTGAGCTGTGAAGCAGACTACTTAGGTGTTTGGGTATTTATTTTAGAATGCTATTTATCGGCTCGTTTCTTTTTTCGTTCAAAAAGAAGTTGGAGATTACTAAGTTCTGAAGATGTTTCATTACTGGATGATAATGATGTATATTACTGGATACTAAAGATGTATGTTTACTGGGTGCTGTAGATGTATCTGGGGATTTTTCCAGGTAGCAACATCATCTGCGAATTGATATAAGATAGAATGATTTTTGTGTATTAGTGGTATGCTGCTTACACAAATGATAAAGAAAATACTCTAAGTATATTCCTTCCGTATTAACTCTTAAAAACTTCTCATCGTCCAAATAGTTAGAAAGCCCGAGGGAGCTCCATTTGAGATATTTGGAAACTGAGACCATTAGGACACTCACACCTATTAAAAATTTTTCGGACATAAAAAAACCATTAAAACTTTGTATAATTATTTCTGTTAGTTCGTTTGTTTACATTTTATGGAACCGTTTTGTACTTCCAGTAATCTTCTATTGTAATAATACACAGTTTTTGTCTGTCCTGAAAATGCGCGCACACCTTCCTATCTAAATATGCATGTGCTCGCATTTCATTTCACTATACAAAAGGCGATGTAAATAAACTTTAGTAAACATACAACAACGTATTAAAAGCTTATCAAAGTTTCTATAAAAGTCTAACGTTAGGTCGTAGAATAACATTATAAGTTTATTTATTAATAGTAGTAAGTGCGTTCAAGTTTAGGCCTAAATAAACGAAAGTGAAATTACGTACTCATGTTGCAATATTAATTTATCGAATATTGGTGGTACTTAATAAAGGGCTAACTAATATTAAGCCTAAAACAAGTAGACGTATAGCTTTTAGTGTCTGCGATTAGAATTCTCTTGTATTATTCTACAAATCCTGTTTTTAAAAAAGTGCTGTTACAATAAATATATCAATTTGACCGCAAGTGTTTTGCAGATGAATTCAAAGTCAGACTTTTATGAGTATCAATATCTAAATGTTTGTCAGTTATTTAAATTTATTTAAATTTTCATTATTATTATTATCTTTGTTGTGTTTGAGCTTTTGACCTATCGTGTTTTTATTTACTTTACTGTATATTTTACTTCTTTTTCATAACATGAGAAAACATGCTCTCCTATGTCTTCTTGTATAGATACTTATTATTTTACACCTCTCACCTTTTATTATACTCTTCAGCACCATGTAATCATACCTGCTTCATATTTGTAAGCTACGGAGGTGTCAAAGTGTCGCACAGTGAGAGGAATTGTTTAAAGTTGAAAATATTAGGCGGCGAATACATAAGAGCAAACTGTCTTTGACTGTTTGAGGGCAAACACCACAATAATCTAGAATTAGGGTGGAGTTAACAAGAGCCTTTTTGGGGGAATTCTGATATCTGAATAAAATTCGCATACACAGTTCTTTCGTCGTGGAAGAGCTTATGTGCTAACGGGAATTCCGTACCGATTATCAACACAATCTACGGCATCCTCCGCCCTCTTTAATTAGACGGGAACTCATTCGACACGAATACACCTCCACACGAAAATCTTTTTTCGAGATATAATAAACTCGAGGCGTTTGTTCATGTAACATGACAGAATCACGAGGGAGGAGCACGAGACAGGTCGCTCTGATCATTTGTCAAGCGTTACACGTGACTGCGACGCAGCATAACGTGATTAAAAAAAATCACAACTATTGGTATTTTTTAAAATACCTTGTTAACAAATTCATACTTTGAAGATAAATTGCTTTAAAAAACTACAGATAAAATAAAAGATTGAAATGTATGCCAAAAGTTTAATAACATTTCTGTTTGAAGTGTGTGCATATTTTTAAAATATAATTTTTAATCAATGAGTTGAAATTTCTGAAGCAAGAAAGTGGGATGGAAGCAAATACTGAAACTTATGAGTATTCTTAGAGTTCCTATCACCCATCCTATCCCACCATTAGATTATGAAAACCAGATGAATTGAAGTGACGCATAAAGTAGGATATCAGCTGACGTCATCCAGCTTAGTCATAGAATCCGTGTTTAAACTGTAGTTGTCTGTAATATATATACATACACGAAGGGTGGAGTTTCTTCTTTGCACCATTCTCACTTATCTATATTGAGTCATCCTACGTCCATGACAAGAGAAAAAATAAAATCTTAAATAAATTACTTCTCAACACTTTAACGAGAGTACATATTGTGATTTTTCATGGAATGGAAGTAATTCCAAGAACTTCCAGTTGCTTAGTACAGTGAGGGTTAGTGATCTGTTTAGAACAACACGTTCCCTCTTGTTCTGTAGTGATATGGGTAACTGTTATACAGTATGTATCTCTTGGCATGTATGAAATATATGAATAACACAATAAACGTTTGTTAAATATTTCAAATCAATATCACAGTCTTCGAAATGCCATCGATCAATAAGTGAAGCTAATTCTATATAAAAATTAACTTATAAATAAGTGAAGCTAATTCTATATAAAAATTAGTTTATAAATAAGTGAAGCTAATTCTATATAAAAATTAGTTTATAAATAAGTGAAGCTAATTCTATATAAAAATTAGTTTATAAATAAGTGAAGCTAATTCTATATAAAAATTAGTTTATAAATAAGTGAAGCTAATTCTATATAAAAGTTAGCTTGTAAATAAGTGAAGCAATTCTATACAAAAATTAGCCAATAAATAAGTGAAGCTAATTCTATATAAAAATTAGTTTATAAATACGTGAAGCTAATTCTATATAAAAGTTAGCTTGTAAATAAGTGAAACTAATTCTATATAAAAATTAGCTTATAAATAAGTGAAGCTAATTCTATATAAAAATTAGTTTACAAATACGTGAAGCTAATTCTATATAAAAGTTAGCTTATAAATAAGTGAAGCTAATTCTATATAAAAATTAGCTTATAAATAAGTGAAGCTAATTCTATATAAAAGTTAGCTTGTAAATAAGTGAAGCTAATAAAGTGTTGTTATATTATTATTATGACTTTTCTAGAACTGTTACGCATAGTAACTACCACAGCTGAGGGTTGGTTTCTAGCCGTAGAAAAAAAACCTTTAAGTAATTCCATTCATTCATGTGAGTGATAGTGTAAGATTCTTTAATACTTAATTTTATCTTAATTAATTTAACATAGAGTCTTCATAATTTTGTTTTATAATTGTATTTAATTTAAAATATAATCGAGTTGTCATCAAAACTTTAACGGGATCGGGTTGGTTCTTTGGTAAAGCTGTGGATTTCTGAGCTGGCTAATCGGGTTTAAATCCGTGCGATACCACAAGATGCCTCCCGCACTTTAACCTGTGGGTGCGTTATAAGAATGACGGTTAACCCCTTAACGTGAAAGGTAAGTGGTAGAGGGCTGCTGACTGCCTGCCTTCCTTATGGTCAGTAGTTAAGAATTAGGGACGAAGGCAAATAGTCTTAGTAGCTTTGTCATGAATACAAATACAAAAATATGATAACTTGATGTTTATGGATATATATATATAATTTTATTTCGAATTGTGCTGGTAATCCAACAAACAAAACTGAAATCTATAGGTTAAACGTTTTGTTTCAAAATATTTTTTCTAAGGATGTTTTAAAACTGAGACATTCCTAAGAGTATAATTATCAGATCAGTTGATGGCTTACATCCCATACAGAGATTATGAACTTACCTGCTAAACACATACTTTACGTTTCGCCCTTTGGGAATGTGACTTCCTGTATGAAACATTTACTGACTCATGCAGGAATGAAGATGCAGGTGCTATGCTGTCGCTCCTAAATTCACCGACAGTAACCTCGTGGTTTAGATAAATCACATCTCTAAATGTTTAAATATTGTTCACTAGATCAGCCATGCACTAGATCTGCTAGAGAATTTCTCCCAACAGGTGTATTAAAACGGGATTTTAAGCAAGATTTGTAATGCGAGATGTTAATAAGTTTGACCCCACAAGAAAAGAAGAGACCACCCAAAATAATGCTCAATAAACCACAAATGGTGATTTTTAACAGCATTAAACATCATATAGTAAAAATTACTTTTTAAGTGTTTGAGAAATGACTGGAATATTAAATTTATATTCCAGTTAAAACTCTACTGTGTTTAGAAAACATTTCAGTTTAGTCTAAGCCTTACACAAGAATAGGCTTGTAGTCCAGATACTTGGTTAAATAACTGAAGTTGTTATCTGTTTGTTTTGGCTCTTCTTCATTTCAAGTGAACTATTTCCCTATTTTGAATTCACTAGATTGTTATGGTTACCAGAACTGGGGACAATTTCACTTAACGATCACCAAGTGAAATATTTGAATTCTAGCCGTGATTGGAGTTATAATACAATCTTCTAAACTTTATTATTACTCCCAGAATGCCAAGGCATTTGCTACATTAAGTAACTCAAATAAACAAATGAGGAAGCCTGGATTTTTTTATATTTCCATCTCCCCAAGTAATTAACTTTCCAGCAAACTATTAAGATCCACTTAAGAAATTATGTAACATATCAGCTAGTTGTGAAAATATGCATGTTCTTAGTCAAGTCGCTAACTTTGTGTAAACTGATCCTCAGAACATGATTTGTACAGATCGGGACCAAGAGTCTGTAAACTGATCCTCAGAACATGATTGGTACATATCGAGATCAGGAATGTGTAAACTGATCCTCAGACCAGGATTAGTACAGGTGAATATCTAGCGTATAAACTAAAAATGTGTTAATTGCCTGAAAAACGGTATTGGTATACTTTGTTATAAAGGGGTTTAGCTTAGAAAAACCAGTATATCACAATTCTCCCCTCTGTCTGTACTCGGGCATTATAACTTTATAATTTATTATGTCATCTTTACCATAACAATTAACCATGCTATTATTCTTTATATTACTTTGTTGTTTTGTAATCCAATAACAAAAACAAAGATAAAAAATTCACGAGTGGTCTAACAGAATGCCTTCTTACGTCACTTACACGAAATGTAATTTAGATTATCGTTAATTTTGTATTTAGTATGTTCTCAGCTGTGAAAAACATTTCTACTAATACCCCTGTACACAGGCTTTATTGGGTGTTGAAGGTTTATTTGCCACTTTGTTTAGCAGAGGTGCCAACGCTTCTTTAATCTGCTAATGATCTTGACGTGGTCTGTTGCAGATTTTAGTAAAAGCTTTGGCTAATATAGATCTGATGAGAAACATACATAGCTCCCAAAAAGTTCAGGCATGGAGGAGACTTTGTTGTCTCAAAGTTTAGGTTCTGATAATCTTTTCTATGGTTCTGTTAAAGATATCAATGACCAGGATCTATATTTCAAATCTAATAGTTTTTGTTCCTGCCTTTAAGTGTAACACACTTAACAAGATCAAGATTAAAGCTAAATCTGAAAAACAAAAGTCAGCTGATTTGTCCATGCCTTCACTTCAAGTATGTGAAAAGGCTGTAGGATCCAAAATGAATTCTCCTGGAAGAGGTAGGAATCGAGTCATTCCTTCCAAGATTATATTAAATATGGATCTTCCTGCCCATGAGAGTGAATAGGCACTCAAGGCCGTATTTTACTTCAGAGCTAGTATGTGGTAGAGTACTCCTTTTTTTTTCTTGATTTTTCCATTCTTTGAGAAAGTCCATTCGTGTTGTAACACAGAAGGTTTTCAGATTCCAGTAGAATAGTTTTCTCCTGTAACACCTTTCTATTTATCTACTCCAGAACTAAACATAGCTGAGCAAAGGGAAGCTCTACAACAATAAATAGTCATTGCTACAAAAGACAGTAAGATGGTCCACAACCTCTATTCTTAGGGAGTTTATTCCAAAGTTTACCTGATAAAGGAAAAGAATGGCAAGTTAAAACCAATAATGGACTTAAGTTAATTCAACAAGTTTTCTCATCCACAAAATTAAGGATGTTAACAGCAAGTATCTTAGTTCATTTCATGGACATCAGGGGTTATGCAGTTCTTGAGAAATCAGATTAAGATTTCTCCCAAACCTTTTTTAATTTGATATTCCTGTTCTGAATTAATTTGGAAGTAGTATGAGCTTCCCAAAACAAGTCGATTTATTCCTACATATTACCCGCCTATTGTACTGATGGAACGGGTTTCAACCAAACTCTTTCTTCTTTAGTTACTCAGAACACTAAACGTAGCAGAAGATGTTCTACCCCTGGCCAGGGTGTATTTATGCCCACTTCAATATTTACTGTCAGTAAATCCACTTCATAACAAAGTTGGTTTTTGAGGCGACTGTCGATGCTGGCTATGTGTAAATTGGCTGAGTACGGAGGTACTATTTTATCATCCCCGGGGATGTACTTTTATATCATCTACAACCAGCTTTTGTTCTATGAACAGACGTTAGTATCCGAGGGTGAGGGCTCCTTACAACATATAAACTTTTCAGTTTACGGAATGTGTATCGATTTTCAGACATCCATTTATCTAACCAATGCTTGCAGTATTGAATGTACTACACCATTTTGTCGACATTGCAAAATCGATTAGTGTTAATTCTGGCAGACAATGCAATTTTAGTTTCGTACCTGAGAGAACAAGGGGGTACACATTCCCCCATATTTGTACCTGTTATTGTGGGATATACTACAGTGGTGAACATTCCTTCCAGATTAGTCTACAATTCTGATATAGTACAAGGAAGTGGAATGCGCTAGTAAGTTCTCTCACCAGGAAGAAACAGATCCTTAACACAGAATGGATTCTTCATGCCAGAATTTTCAAGACAATTTATCGCATCATGTTAGTCATGTACATCTGTCCGCAACACAACTCAACAACAAGCTTCCAACTTCTTTGTCTCAGTGCTCAGATCTTCAGGCTTGAGCAGTAGATGCGATGACACTGAATTTGAACTGTTTGTTATCAAACACTTTTTCGCCATTGTTTCTGATTCACAAGGCACTGCAGAAGGTTCAAATCTCTCATTACGGAATCCTTCTGGTAGCTTCTTAGTGGATCTATTTAACAATTATCCAAGGGTACTTCTTCCATGATGACATATGTTCCAACAGCCACAGGTAAACCGATCTTATGACAATCTATAATAACTTCATCTTCATGTTTGGCCACTGTCAGAAGGTGTCTCAGACAGGCAAACCTTGTTTGAAAGGCTTCTAAGAGAATTGCTGCTGCTAAGCGAGAATCAACAACTACAATGTATAACATTAAACGGGACTCTTTTTCACGATATTGCTAGTCAGATATTACCAAGTGTACGGTATATGGAAAAGCGGACAAGTTTGAACTAAACGTTAGACTGCACCTATGGTCAGCCATTAATCCCCTGCTGTTCATCATTTTCATCGACGTCTTGAGTAAGAAGTGCCATAGATGGAGCTAATATTCGCCAACACCTTGTCCTAACAGCTGAAAGTGAGCACGAGTTACAAACGCAAGTTAGAGTGTGGCCGAAGAGTTTGGAAAGAAGAGGCTTCAAAGTGAATGCCAGAACAATGGAAGTCATTATGAGCAGAAGGGGTAGAAAAAAGAAGGCCAAAATTGCAGATGTAAACGGGAAGATACTGGAGCAGGTAGAAAAGCTTTAGGTACTTGGGAAATACAATAGAAAGTAAAGGAGGAAGTGAAACAGCTGTGAAATATAGAACCCAGGTGGGTTCAAAGAAACGGAAGGAAGTAGTCATAGTCATGTGAGAGAAAAGGCTACCAAGAGCACTGAAAGCCAAAGTGTATAAAACCACAATTAGACTAGTGCTCCTCTGGACCCTGAAGAAGAAAGAAGAAGGCTTGTTGATAAGAGCAAATGAGAATGCTGAAATGGCTTTAGGAGTGTCGCTTAAAGAGGAGAGAACGAATAAGGGAATTAAGGAAATGGCAGGAGCTATTGGAATCAAGGAAAAGGCAAGAGAAACGAGCCTGAGGTGGTTCGATCACGTGAAGAGAAGAAAAACAAGACAAGGAATGCAAGTAAACCGTTGGAAGGATGGGATTAAAGATAACAAGAACGAGAAAGGAACTGCAAAAGATTTGACAATGAACAGCGATGATTGGAGTAGGGTAACATGTATGAAGGACGGCGACCCCTGCTAAAAGGAAAAGCTGAAGAAGAAGAAATTAGTCAAAGATACCATTCCTACTAAAATCTGTGTTAAACAGTTAGAAGATTTCTATAGTTATTTTTTTGATGTGAAGAACCTTAGACTATAGCAGGTTATAGAACTTCTATATTTTGGTACGTTTTCTGTTACCACAAATATAAATATTTTAGATTTACTTATTTTTTTCAGAAAACCCATCCTGTTGTTTGTTATGTGATTATTTCCCCAATGGAACTTGTCTCTAGCTTCAGACTTTCTATATAAAGCTCTATTTGTGCTACTAGATACAGCATTTGACTTTTAAGTCAGTTTTCAATGAGATTCATGCCATTACCATTAACTCTTCATGCTTCAAAAATCACCTGTATCCAAGTATACTCTGTTACTTAGCCAGGATTTCTAACGAAAAATTAATTACCGGACCAGGTTTTGTCCTTATAGGACTAAGAGCTTGTCCTCAATTGATTGTTGTGTCCAGTTAGGGCTGTCATGGTAATTGTAAGAAACCTTTTATATCTATGAAAAAGAAAAGCTAGACATACCTAAAGCTACCATATCTAGATGGAGAGTAGTAAACGTGCAACCACTACTAAAATGTTGGGAGGGAATGGGCATGGATTTTTATTATTAAATCCTGTGTGCTGCAAATATGTAAGATATTTTTCATAAGATATTCAGAGAATTCATGTCAAAGTGATAGAGATTGTTTTTTTATTTTCAAATTAAAGAGCTCCAATTAGTTTGCCTACAAATTTGTTATTTGAATAAGCAAATCAAAGTATAACCGAGCGCTGCAAGTGATCAATAAATAGTTTAAGACTTTTGAAAAAAAATTCCATAATTACAATCCCTTGCAACAGATTAAAACCCGGGTACGATTTCCAATAAAATGAATAAATATTTGCTGCTCTATCGATGCAAACATAGTGCTACACTGTGAGGTACGCAGACACGGTAAACACAGAGTGTTACACTGTGAAGTGTTACATACACACATTAAACATAGAGTGTTACATACACACATTAAACATAGTGTTACATACACACATTAAACATGGAGTATTTTACACTGTGTGTATGTGTGTGCATTCGCACGTTATGCAAATCGACACAAATAAATAAGAGGCAGAAACCTTTAACAGCCACATACAGAAACAGGCTCGTACGCAACGTGTTTGAAATAGGGGTTCTAATCTGTGAGATCAAAAGCCAAAACATATTGTACGATGCGCAATCAGCATACAAAACATGCTAATGATGCGGGTGTCTAAAGGCATGCAAAAATTTCAAGCCAAAAATTGCGAATTCTTCATCAGAAGGGTGTAAATTATGTATAAAGCGTTAAATACCAAAAGCAGCTGCTCTACAACTATATAAGCAACGTACGTGCTTCAGAAAGCTGTAACTAGACAATGTAGTTATAGAGTAAAACTACGTATACACAATGTAGTTATCAAGCTAGATTACGTATACACAATGTAGTTATCAAGCTAGATTACGTATACACAAAAAACAGACATAATTTTTCTCAAACACAATTAATTAACATAAAACCCTCCTTCCTCGCCACTCGACTTGTGTGGTCTTTTATTTTTCGGATCAGAATAGAATCAATTGTTTCACGTGTCACTGGCTATTTCAGGAAGTGACGTAAGGAGTTCGTTCTGATAGGCTACTCAGGGGAGAAATTTTCGTTTCAAAGTGGTGGGGGGGGTAAAATCTTGAAACTGGGGTATAGAAGAGGAAAATAAATAATAAAAGTGTTATTTTCTGTGATAATTTTTAAACTGTTTATCTTATATTAACGCAAAACATTTACATAAACATTTCTAATCGTTGCACAATTTCAACAGAATAGTTTCCCATATTGCATTTTGCACAATATTTAGGTATCAATACAACTTATGTAAGATTAATAACGCTTACATGAGTAATACTTAGGGCAACTCGAGAAAAATAAAATAAATATAATTGCTGATTTAATTATTCATACAGTATAAACTTTAGTGGAAAATGGTATCTGTTAAAATGCCTTTGAAAACAAACAGGAAAGAAATTGTGTTACTGTTAGTCTTTGAATAAAATTAAGCATAGTGTAAAATAAGTTTAATATAGATATATCTCTATGTTATGGTATGTATATATATATATATATTGGCTGTTGCAGCAAGTGAAATTTCTATGTATTAATTCCTCATTTCCTACAAATTATTCAGGTTTGTAACCTGGGTTTGCACTGTTTGGCATTATTAAGAATGGTCCCCTTATTATGAAAATTCCTGCTTTTCTATACAAAGAGAATATCCATAACCATCATAGTAAAAAGAAAAGAAAAATAATATTTAACAGCACTGAAGCTCCCTTATTCTTCACTAGAGGAGGCAGGGACTACTAACAATTACCTCACAAGGACCTCAACGTGATAAAAAAGGTCACAGACCTCAGGCAGCATGTTCCTCAAGATTTTTGCAGTTTCCGTGCTGAAATTGTAGGTGTATTCTGAGATGAACATGGTTAATTGCACATGGGTATTGGTCCACAACATTGTCAGTCTATCCAGTGAGGAGAAAATTATCCAATTTTTCAAGAGTCTGCAGCCCTCTCTTGTCGAAAAGCTCTATGAACAAGAGAGAGAATCCTCAATAGATGTGGCACTTGAAATTATTTTAGGCAGGATTTGAGTAAATTAATCTGAGATCCTGGGCATGGTCAATACATCAATCAAAATGGTTTGACCTCCTGAGTCCAAAACTATAACTGGATCTCAAATCGGTCAAGAAATAATGGAGCTATGAGTTAAAAGTTTGTATTTGAAAAAGACCAACACCTCGGAGCCATTCTATGGCCCGCTATGCCACGGCTAAATAAGCTCTCATAGATTAATTTACTCTAATCCTGCTTAAAATAATTTTAAGTGCCGCGGCTATTGAGGATCCCCTCATGTTTTTTGAAGAAAGGCTTTGACACACTCCACTACAGCAAACATTCCAGCAATGGTTTTTGCACTCTTTTGCAATGAGATGCTCAGACGCTTCAATTCCTCCATCACTTTAGTGGTTAGGATTAGTCCTAGGACTGTTTACCGTTTCCGAAATCTTTCCAGAAGACCATTTGTATTATTTGCTGATTCTGATCTACTAGATGAAGTCATCTCTTCCAGTTTCAACGTAGTGTATGATCCACTGTCAGACTTTGCTATTACCCCTAACATTACCTTGAATTTCCCCAATTGTCCAAACAATCTTCCTAGGAGATGCTATACAAGCTGTCTGTGTAATGCGACTTACATAATTAGGACCACGATGAGCATAAAAAGCTAATTTCTAAGAAAGGCCTGTGTTCTAAAAAATTGGTCCAACATATTTGCAGCACCATTGTATCTTTGCTCACGAAGGTCAGAAAGGGGTAGATTGAGATGCAGTAAGACATCAGTGGCAACCTTGGATATTCTTTCTCATGTTGTTGAAGACATTTCATAAAGACCTATGAATTCTTCATGTAGCATCAGATCCTGATCCACAGAGTGGAAGCTGATTGACTCTTGTTCAGTGCCGGATATATTTTATGTTCAATCAATGGTCACTAAATATTGCAGCAGTGGCAGAGAACTGATTTGTTTTGCAATACATCTTACAGTGGATCAGGATCTCATTTCGAATTTTAGGGCGGTATAATCCTGATTACGTGTCAAACACAAAAAGTTTGGAATTATCCTCTGATCTGAGCTTCAACAGCTAGTTTAGTTTCCTTCCTTTTTTTCTCATGACCTCTAAAAGACAACCATTGTCATGCCAAAAACTGCACTGTGCTTACAACCTTCAACAGGCAAGATTTTTCCTACTATTGCTATGATGCCAACGCTTTAAAGAGTTGGGTATATACTGGTCTTGCCTCTTGAACACGAGCTATCATCACTACCTTATGCGATTGACAATCACCATGCTTTGCAAACCTCTGTAGGACTTTTTCCAATTTCTAAATCCTGAATATGCAAAAGTAGGGGTCTGCATTTTTGGCAAGCGGTAAATTTTTGTCTCTGAAAGCTTTCGTGCAATAACAGCATAACACCCTTTTATTTAAGGGCTGTAGTGGAGCTACGAAAAACCTCCGAACTATTTCTTCTGAAAATTAAAAGTTTTATTTGTCAACTTCTGGTCTGTAATGAACCTTGAGTTTGGCTGATGTGGGGTATTTATAAGATTATCTTTTTCCGACCTTCCTAAATTCGTGTATTCTGCTTCAAATGCCGCTATACTGAACAGATGTTGATGTTCAGCTGATAATTCTCTCTCCTCATCACTAGCCTCCCTGCCTGCACATCATCTCTCTCTCTCTCATTCTCTGTGGCATTGCTACTCACACCTGCCTGCTGCTGCACCTCCTCCAACAATAAACATGACAGCAAAAATACCAAACTCGAATACTACAGTAAACCCCTTAACACATCTTTTTAAATCACCTTAGATTTTTACTTTACATGTAAAGCATATAAAACGGAATGAAATAAGAGTAGTAACAATAACATAATTAAGAAAAAGAGGAGGAAACAGACAGTTCTAGTAATACACTTCTTTAAAATAGTTTTATACATATCCTGTTTGAAATTATAATATTGCCATCTAAGTTAAATAATGTTTTATCACGAAAGATGTGGACACAATGTAAAAGAAGAATTGGTATAGAAAGAGAGCCTTACCATATCCTAACCACATGTACATAGTATGTTAAGTACTTTTAAAAGGGATGGTAATGGTCTGATATTTGTGGCTATGATTACAAGTTTAGATTATCAAAATTAATTCAATCAACACTTACACTGCACTGCTGTGCTTGGCAAAAATGTTCTATGTCCATTTTTTCCCTGTTTGCTGCACTTAGCATTGTTGATAATTTCTATAAACCAAAATTACACGTTTAATTTCTAAGATTGCTAACTCTTGGTCCATTTAACACTATTGTAGTGGCCTGGTAGAGATGCTTTCATATATATGATGTAACCATTTAGTTATACATTTCTGATTTCATAATCAGTAACATATATATATTAACCACGGTTCTCACGTTGAATCTCCTTAAGATATAATAAAGGGGGAAAAGAATATTCAGTCATATCGAGTAAATATATTAAACGAGAATAACTACACATGCTGTTAAAATTCAAAGAACACATTGCCACCTAAACCTAAACTATTTGTATAGAAACGAAAAACATCAAATATAAAAAGGATGCTTTTCGAATATATCAGGGATATTAATGTACTACCTGTTCTTTCACAAAACAGCTAGTTAAATGAATTCCTAACTCACCAAAATCGAAAAAAAAAACATCTGCTATTACTCTACTAATTTTCACATTAGCATCATAAAAAAATTACAACATCTGTGAGCGTAAAAGCTTGTTAAATGTTTAGTCTTAGTACTATTGTATATAGATACTTTATATAGGTACTTTAATATAGATTATGAACACAAAATACAGGTAGAAATCCTTTAATACAGATTATGAATACAAAATGCACGTATAAGATCTCTTCCCCTGTGCCAACATCTTCTTCAACAGGATCTTCCTTCAAGTAGCTTGCTACAATCTCTTCTTCATGACATATGTATTATGGTTTGCTACTCACCTTCTATCTTCTTCACTTTGGACAAAGGCCTAGACATCAGTCCATTTCACAGCCTTATCTTGGTAATAATATATGCAACTAATAAAGTCCTTCGATGTTAGTTATGACGATATTTAGATCAGTAGGCTCGAAGATGGACAGGTGAGTCAACTGTTCGCTGGCATTATTCTTTTTAAAGCTGCTTTTAGTTGTGGTCGCTTCTTTTTTCAGCCCAATAATTGTTGTCTGGACTTCGTAATGTTATCGTCTCTCTTGAGGTGCATATAAATGTTTCCCTTATGTTTCCAGACCTTCCTACATAGCTGACTAAAGACAAGAAACCATTTGAGATTCATTTGTAGTTTTTTTCTCAAGGTAGTAAATGTTTTGGTGGGATTGATAGAGGCACCGTGACTGGAGTAACCAGAGGTTCCTTCTACTCAACTACTACTGAGGTCAAGATGGAAAGCACAGCAGACATGAAAGTTCATTGGTTAACATCTTCAAACTTTCCATCAACTACCAGGGCAAAGTTCACTTTCATTCTGGCAGATAGATCATTGAATAAAAAAATGCAGAAAACAAGATCATGAGAATAATCAAAATATAGTGTTTTATAGCATAATTCAAGGTTGAAAGCACTTCTCAAACTAGGCTTTTGATAGGTTAGAAACTTAGCTAGA
Source organism: Limulus polyphemus (assembly GCF_000517525.1). Classification (NCBI taxonomy): domain Eukaryota; kingdom Metazoa; phylum Arthropoda; class Merostomata; order Xiphosura; family Limulidae; genus Limulus; species Limulus polyphemus. The sequence continues at coordinate 133,950 of NW_013668478.1, read as the reverse complement.
TACATGGAATTACATGTCATAGCAGGGCCAGTGACAGTTGAGCCTTTCCTGGAAAGATTCTGAAAAGGAAATAGAAGTAATAATACAATATATAAAATTCGTACAGCAATGATACATGTACGTACCCCTATACCAAACACTGTAGCTGATCTAGCACCTGGGCTGCAATGATCCATTCAGGCTTTTTAAGGTCAAAACAATGAGATCTGTAAGTTGGACTGTTGTTAGCAGTATAGCAACTTCCATTGGTTACATGATTGCCTTCTCAAGTACACAGAATTCACCCTCATTGCTTTATTTGTTGCACACAGCAAAGCCCCTAGATCAACTACAAAAGTATTAATAACTTAAGTAAGAACTCTCTGTGTTGGTTATCTGAACTGAAGTCAGAAGATTCACGACTACTGACCACTAATTTCTAGCCCCAATTGGCCAATTTTTATATCATAACTTGAAGGAAACTTGTTAATTATATATATATATATATATATATATTAATGTACACTCACCAGCCCGTACCGAGTGCATGTACAAATTGATAATATTTCAATTAAAAACAATCACATATTCCACTACACTTGAAAAACTGATGACTCTATGTATTCATTTAGTGTGGTACAGATAATCATTTACAGCACTTACAAGTCATTCACTCTACCAAACTGAATATAAATGAAGAAAAGAAAAAACAACAGTTTTATCTTTAGATATCTCAACATTCCACGAACACCCTGATGAGACTCTTTAAGTCATGTGATGATTGTGTTCTTCTGTGTATTTTCATGTAAGTTTAAATATCCATCATAATACCTTATATATATCATTAATGTGCATATAGATATATATTTATATATATCACAGTATAATAATACTTTGGACCAGGAGATATACAATAGTACTTAGTGAATTAACATTCACTTTCTCTGTTAACTATTATTTTAACCACAAAGGCTTTATCGTACGTATGTTTCAAGGACCTAGACTTGTGTAATTTAGTGCAAATTGTCAATACTGTGCGCTGGTTAGGATTTTTTGTGTGAGTGTTAACCACTGCATTTTCTAGAAGTACCTTATGGCAATGCCTTAATCTATTAGCTCAGTTTGTGGTTAACCCTAATCCACTTTCCTATAGCAAAACACAGCAAGTGTCTTATATTAACCTTTGTCACTTGGTTTTTTTTTGTTTTTGTCTTTACTACACTAAGTACATGGTATATCTGCATCTTTAAAAATAATTGAGTATATTTCTATTTCTTTATAAATAATGCCTAAAAGAATATACGCAAACGTTTTCCTCTTATTTTTGTTTCCTTTTTTTGGTGAACTCTATACGGAACTTATAATAAGCGTGGTTCTCTAAAGTAAATGGCTCGTTAAGAAGAGGCCACTTTCCTGTTGTCGAGTCATTAATCTTTCCGGAATCTCATGTGTTGGATTCAAGATTCTTGTGTTGCAAGAACTGTTCACTCACGCTAATGATGAGTATTTCTGTTTATTTATTTATTTGCTGTTTTTAGCTACTAATGCCGTGAGCTGAGGTGTTGGTTCTGATTATTGTCTGCTTATCACACTAGTATAGCCTTCAGGAATTAGCTCCCCCTCCCCCAAATCAATTCATATTCATATTATATGCATTTATGTATGTATAACAGGTTATATCGTGAGGTTAAATGCGTTCATAGGTAGGTAGGTAACTATACATTCATAGAAGTAAATTAAACCGTCAAAATAAAAATATTTTAAGTAAGATTGTTTTGATACGCGTAAAATAAATTTCTTAATAATCCGTTTATTCCAATATTTCTCTATCGAAAGTCGTGGATGACTGACAAATCCCTTGTTCGTTTCAAAAATTTCATTTCATTTTCGTACAATATATGTTTCTCTTTATAAATACCCTCAGCTGCTCAGCAGTAAGCTTAAAGGCTTATAACACTAAAATTCGGGGTTCGACCTCTGATGCGGGCACAGCACAAATAGCCAATTTAGAGCGTTATTTCTGACGACAAATGCTCCATAAGTGCTCCCACTGGTTTAGCAGTTTACAAGAAAGTTAAAGTTTTATAAAAAAATTAAATTGGGGTTCGATCCCTGTGGTGGGCGCAGCGCAGATAACCCATTCCTTCAGCTTTGTTCCTGATAACACCCTCTTCATAAGCATAAATGAAATGATTTTAACGTTATATTAACGTTATACTAAACGTTATATTAATTTCTACAATAGAATTATAAGGGTGATTTTTTATCATTACACTTGTGTCTTGATATCATTTCATTATGGCGCGTGCCATGCTGTCTGATAGTGTTAACAGACAAGTTATAAATTCTATAAATTGTGCCCACGCGATTTTGCCTTCTCTCCTAAATCCCTGTGCACCGAGTCCTCGCAAGAGCAATGTTCGGTGTTTGATTTAAATAATAGGATTGGCTATCACTTTTATAATGTCCCCCGATAGGACAGCGGTAAGTCTTCGGATTTACAAATCTATAATCAGGGGTTAGATTCTCCTCGGTGGATACAGCATATAACCCGCTGTGGCTTTGCTATAAAAAAACACACACACACTTTTATAATGCGTTGAAAGTACGAAAAGTGTTCAACCACCTCATGTCTGGAATTTTGGACCCTTCGATTCGTGATCCAGAACGTTAACTATTAAGTAGGTCCACCTAACAATATATATTGGTACAAAAGGCACTGCACTGTAACTCATACATACTTTTAAGTGTTGCATACTTATCTCAGATATTCCACAAATAAAATGTTAAAACCAAGACATTAAAACTTCAATTTATTAATACTAATTACATTAAAAAATACCTTCCTGCAAAAGTAAACACTTAAACCAGACTTACTGACCTGTATTAATCGTTTGTTACTTAAGATAGAACTGCCCCGCCTCTCCCCCCCCCCACAAAAAAAAACATATTCAAACATAAAAATTGTTTTCTCATCATCATAGAAGTTTCGCTCAACTACACACGAAAAATACAATTTTACGGAAATTTAATGTTACCGACAACCACATTTGATTTTGTGGATAACATAAAATTAACAATTTAAGATTTTAAACGCCATTTTCAAATTTATAATATTCAAATTTCCTCACATACAGGACCTCTCAAGTCCATTATTTATTACCTTTTTGTACGTGAGACAAAGAGTACGTTCCTTCTAAACGTTCGCTAGTTGGTATTACGTGTTGTTTTTACCCCTATGCCATTTTTAATGCAGCCTTTACATCTTTCATTGCATAAATTACAATGACACTTTTCTTTTCTGACATCAATACGAAAAATAAATACCACAATTGAAAAACTTGGGAGGGGTAGGGTTGGAAAGGTCAGTGCACACACACACATATATATATATATATATATATATAGTGTTAGGTTACGGTACTCGTAAACAATATTCCATATTGTGTACAAGTGTGGTTGCCCTTTTGTCAAATTTTTCGATGGTTGAATTCAAAAGATTAAAAGGAAGAATCGGAAAACAAACATCAATAGTAGCTTCTGTCAAGATTTAAAAATAAACAAGAAGAGAAGACTGTAGACTAACAGGTTTGTTTCCTGTTACTTTTAGACAAAAATATTTTGCCCTCAAGCTCTCCTCTGTTAAAGGAAAAGTAAGGCGTACCCCGTCAACGTCCCAGTACAGACAAACTCTTTATGGGTCCTCGACCTTCTAGGAAATATGTGTCCAGTAACGTTCAAGATCAGTCCTTTATCCCTATGATATACGACGATCTGTTCGTATAGTGTGACGAGTAGCTTTCCTACAGTGGATACTGCACCCAGAAATACGAGTTTACTAAACTGAAAATTACAAAATGACTGTCCGAGAACAGAGTACACAAGCATAGGCGTTCGAACGATGGGGCAATGAAGATATTTGCCACCCCCACTCCATTTCCTGGAATTTCAGAAGAATATTTATTTGGATAATTCATTAAAAAATATATTAGAAAAAAATACTGTATAAATATAAATGATTAAATTAGTTGTACATAAATAAGACTTAATCAGCTAGAGAGCATCATATTCAAACTTCAAGCTAATGGCCTGTTCTCTGCGATGACTTGCCCTCCCCTGGAAAAATTTCTGTAGACGCCCATCTACACAAGTATGAATTTCATAGGTTACGGATTGTGATAAATGAACTTTCTGATCACATTTTTAAACAACCGAATCGCCGATTTGAAGATTCAAAGCGAATTTAATTTATATAGAAAAAGCCAGAAACACACCATCAACAACTAATCAAATAAAACCCAGGTACATACTACAACATTAAAACTGTAAGATACAGTACTAACCAAGTAAAACCGGGGTACAAGCTTTACTGTAAATCAGTAAGGATACTTTGCTTTAGAGCAATAAGGATACTTAACTTCTATTTTCTAGCTTTACTTTAGAGCAATAAGTATACTTAACTTCTATTTATAAGCTTTACTTTAGAGCAATAAGTATACTTAACTTCTATTTATAAGCTTTACTTTAGAGCAATAAGGATACTTAACTTCTATTTTCTAGCTTTACTTTAGAGCAATAAGTATACTTAACTTCTATTTTCTAGCTTTACTTTAGAGCAATAAGTATACTTAACTTCTATTTTCTAGCTTTACTTTAGAGCAATAAGTATACTTAACTTCTATTTATAAGCTTTACTTTAGAGCAATAAGTATACTTAACTTCTATTTATAAGCTTTACTTTAGAGCAATAAGTATACTTAACTTCTATTTATAAGCTTTACTTTAGAGCAATAAGTATACTTAACTTCCATTTATAAGCTTTACTTTAGAGCAATAAGTATACTTAACTTCTATTTACAAGCTTTACTTTAGAGCAATAAGGATGCTTAACTTCTATTTACAAGCTTTATTCTTGTTATATAAGCTATGAACATTTATAGTAACAAATTATAATCTTCTCTGTCTGAAAATGTTCCACCTTCAACTGGCGTTTTAATAGATAGTGTTTCGATTAGCCATCTTCATCACGAGACTTCGAGTTAACAGTTAATATGTTTTATTAACTGCTTGTGTTTTTATCTACGTAAAAATCTATCGAAAACACTATTAAAATAAGTCTTGTACGATACACGAGTACGTTCATATAGAAGGTCTATTCGAGAAGAATATATGGTTAAAAATACTGATAATTGAATCAAAAAATGAAAGCAGCATTGCTGTAAAATTAGCAAGACCACATTCATACGTTCTGCAATACGAGTTTTTCCCGTTTAATTAAGTTATGTTAAATATATGATATCAGTTTTCTCACGATGACATCTAATAAGACTTTAGAACTTATAAGAAACAACAACACAGAGTACAGTGCGAAATTACAAAATTTATATTAACGTGCTATATACAAATCTACTTTGGTTTCAACTAGACGTGCTATGCAGCGGCCAATGTATAGACTAACGTTCTTTATTGGCTATACACAAATATACTTTGGTTCCACTAGACATGATATGATGCGGCCAATGTATAGACTAACGTTCTTTATTGGCTATACACAAATATACTTTGGTTCCACTAGACATGCTATGATGCGGCCAATGTATAGACTAACGTTCTTTATTGGCTATACACAAATATACTTTGGTTTCCATTAGACCTGCTATGATGCGGCCAATGTATAGACTAACGTTCTTTATTGGAATCGAGACATTAACCCAGGCTGCTCTATGAGATTTCATCCACTCTAGTTTAAAATATTTAAAATACTTTGTTACATATATAACAAAAATATATATTTGACGTTAGCGACAACCTCATCGAACATGCTGCTGACATCGAAAGTAAAAATACATTAAAAATAATAATAACTGTAAGTTAGGACTAACCATGCATCAGTTAGGCTCTGGCATTTACGTATATATAGGAGTGTTGATGTTCGAAAAAGCGTAAAGTTCAGCGTTACAGTAAATTCATTTGGAGATGATGTAGTTTTCGCTTGCAACTTCTTTTTTACTGTTTATTATTTTTTTAACTACAGTGTAAATTCTTAGTATCGTCACGCCTGAATGTGTGTCTGTATGTGATACATATATATATATATATATATAGACACACACACACACACTCACATATATATATATATATAGTATAAGGGTCACGATTTACGTCACCAGGGCAGCGCGCGCCCTCACGCCATGCAGACTAGCGTTCAAATACAGCGTTCGCCTCGAGGCCGACAAAGCCCGCAAGGGTTCCGGTTAGAGGGACGTGCGCTAACACTTCGTTGATGTGTGGCGTTAAGCATGAAGCAAAAAGCATTCGTGTTATGAAGAGTTTCTTAATAACCATTACACTTAATTACCCAAGTTTATGCGTGGGTGAAGTCTGCAAACAATAAGTAGAGGATGTTCGGGACTACAATGATATTTTCCAATATTCCTTCCGAAAATCTACTGATTTTACTATTTCAACACATTTTTTATTGTTGTACAAACGTACTAGGAGGAAAATAATATAATAAAGGCATATTTAATCAAACATTAGATTTGGTTTGTTTAGAACAAAGATCCACAATGGGTATCTGCGCTCTGTCCACAGTGGGGAATTGAACCTTGAATGTTAGCATTGTAAGTCCCGAAACTTACCGTTGACCCACCAAGGGACCAAATGCTAGTACCCGCATCAGCTAGCGACGAATGACCTATTTCCATTCACTAATTCTTTTAAACTGAAAACGTTATATACATAACTGAAGGTGAAACATTCAAACTTGGACTTCATGACGTAATCTCGACTTTCATAATAGATTAATTGCACGTTCTTGATGCATTCAACCCTGACGAGCTGCATTAATCGAGAAAAACATACTTTGAAATATTTTTTTCCAATAGCTTTAAACACATTATCTAATTTACACCTCATTTTAGTCGTGAATCGCTAAAGTGAATACATCTTAGAGACAAACGGTTAATGACAGTTACAAACAATACTCTTCTTCTAAACGGAGCTTGTGAAAAAAAACGACCCTAACTTTTTATATATTTGAAATTTTAAAGACATGCACAATGTAAGACATGAATAAAACATTTCCTAGGGATGTATGTTTGTTTATTGTTATCCACAATAAGTTATCTGTACTCTGCCCACCGCGGGTATCGAAACTCGATTTTTAGCGTTATAAGCCCTCAGCATTAACGCTGAACCACCGGTGGGTTCTTGAGAAGTAGAAGGGGTGCATTGTCAGTCTGGAAACATAAAATCTTGGATCGTGATTTTCTTATTGTCGATGAAAGTATGACAGTTAGGTTTAAAACATAATTCCCTTCTTCGAAAATGTGTTATTATGCCATTCTTTCAAATCGCACGCTCTATAATACATTGTTTCAAATATACAAAAGACCTGAATTAACTTCTGGACGTCGTGGTTTTTCAGGATTTGGAATAACCTATCTTTCTAATTAATGTAAGTAATAACTAGACTATGTTGAATGAAAGGGTATGTTCATTAGATATAGAAAGGTCGTGAGGTAGGCTTGAATCGTCACGATCTTTTCGTCTAGAAAAATTATTAGTTCGGTAAGAAAATGAACTGAAATCAGATTGGCTTATCTCTGGAAGCAGAAGGATATCATAATGACAGAGGCACTTAATTATATCTTTTGTTAGGCCTATATTATGTGTTTATGCCTGACCTGACCATTGATAATATATTCCTCCTTTTGACGTAGTTTTCCCTACTGACGTACTCCTTCCGTCAGAGTCCCAATTGCTTTCATGCTTACAACTTACGCACGATGCGCGTGTGAGTTGCTTGATGTATGGGCCAAGGGTCACACGTTGTTCTACCTACGCGCACTGTGACGTAAGTTGCATTAACTTGTTTGGCTTTAAGAAAAAAATTCTAATTTGAAAATAATGATTTCTTCATATTATTAGCATATCGTTCTGCATTTACTGACGCCTCATTCAACATTTCATGACTAAGCAGAGAATATTAGCTGGAAAAAAATCCAACACATGTGAATCAAGATCCACTAACTAAATCAGTTTAAAATCTTACGTTTCGTCGGTCATTTTGATATTGTTAAATGTTCTCGTTAATTGCCTAAACTTTGGATTAAATTAGCCATTACATTTATTCTTTTTTATTATACACAGTGTGAAAATAAAAGGACTAAATGTGATCAGTAACTCACGGCTGCCCCTGTGAAACCCGAGAGAATATTCAAACCAAGAACGTCTAAACATGTACCATGGGTGAAAAAAATATCCGACGATAACAGAAAAGTGAGCTGTGAAAAAGTATTTAACGAAACAAAAAAGCAGTTAAATAACGTGAAGTAGATTAACATAGCTTTTCTTGAAGTTAGTATTTCAGCCCCACAATTCTCATATATCTGTATACAGCATGATGACATCTAAGATAACTACGGTAGTGTATAAACCACTGATTAAAGAAAATTGCAATTATTTAAAACACATCCACTAATTTTTATTTTGTTGTTTGTTATGTTTCATTGGGAGTAGAGGGGTCGCTAAGCGCTGGCACACAGGGCCCGGGCCCTGATTCCGTTCGACTGTGCATCGAATCTCCAGTTGGTGTCTTAAAAATCAGAATGAAAATCCTGATCGATATACAGAAATACCGAAAATTCTCGTGCCACGAACCTTTTAAGCACCTAGCGACGCCTCTGATTATGAGCAACTATGTTTCCGCTGGCTGCAAACGTTGAATGGTATTTTTGGACATGGAACGTTGTGAGTTTGGACACCTATGTCTGCTTATATTTTGAATTATAATTTTATATCACACATTAGGTTTGCGAACAGAAGTTACGTCTGATAGAAAATGTACTTCCCACGCTACTGGAATGTATATATATATACACAAAGCAATCCCTTCCCAAACTAACAATCCTTCTCCTCCTGAAAACGTAGAATTCATGAAAGAAAGTGTTGTATGTATGTGTGATGTTTCTAATATGAAGAGAAAGAGGGCGCCAAACACAAGTTCGATTAACAAAGATCAAAGTTTAAGAAGGTTGAACAATTATAGATTTGGTGACTTTTTTTATTGTAACCTTCCAATATTCCTTGCCCCTGTGATGCATGCTTTAAATTTATTGGTCCCTAAACATTTTGACCTAGTACTTTTACATGATTTACATTTTTGTTGGATTGCAGAACAAACCGAAGTTCCATATTACAATGAACTGTTACTCTGTTTGTAATAAAATCGTATGGTATAAAACTTGTTAGAAAGTGTAAAAACACACAAGCGATGTGCATCGTTACCATGAGAAGCTTATGACGATACTCAGTTAGCAACACCTGTACAACAATCATTTATACATTAGCTGGTATAAGCGACCGTGTCTATGATCATACTTAAAGTTCCATGAATTGAGGTGAGAATATAGACAAATCTAGAAGTAAAATGGAAAAATAAAAAGGTTAGAAGGAAAACTTCCTTAATCATGTCCAGTTTTTACTCCCACCCTAATTCTTACAAATATTCATTGTGTCCTGTTTTGTTTTTATTGTTGTTTAATTTTCCATGACGGTATTCTGCGTCATGTCTTAATTGGCTGTTTCCAAATAACATATTTTTTGGTATGTTGTCTTAAGTTATTTCTTCATTACGCCATGTGTTCTTATATATATATATATATATATATCCACTGTGTATTGTGGTATTGTTCTCCTGGATCCAAGTTTTCTGGAAACGAGATATCTTTTAATACAGCTGTTCGTTATGAGCAAGTTGGAGAAGAATCAATTTTGAAAAAATCGCATTAAACTAGATTAGGACAGATGAAAGGACTACTTCTGTCCATATCGATTTAAAGAAATAAATACTATTGTATCTATATTAGTCAAAAGTGGATTGACGCAAATTTAGGATTTTTATTTATGTCTTCTCAGAACAATGTGAATTTACTGTTGTTCTTTCATCTCGACATATACACGGTTATTGTAAAAAAAAACTCTATATCTGAAATGGATTATATCTTACATTCTGCTTATCCACGTTTTTTTAAAGAAAGTTTGTACATGGTGCAAAGCGCTATGAAACTATATTACACGTTAACTCAAAACGCTTGTCTTAACGTTTTAAGGCTTATATATATAGTTATTGATGTGTTATGACGAATAGCTTGTGGCTAACTTTAATATCTTCTTACAGATGTTTAACTAAACAATGACCTAAAAACGTATAGAGAATAAATGAAAAAAAAACAACATTTTTATTTCACAGGTTATTTCAAGCACCAAATAAAGTTAGTTTCAAGTTTCGCCTACAGATACCACATTTTTCGAATAACTTGTTTGTTCCCCTAAATATTTCATATACTCGTGTAGACCAGAGAGATGACAATTAGCTGGATACTCTTATCTGAATAGTGGGATTAACTGCCACTGTTATAACTCACCAACACATCAATATATATACATAAAGCATTTTTGGTAATACTGAAGTCTCGAACCCGATTCCTTCAGGTTTGAAGTCTGATTCATAACGACTACTCCACTTAGGTCATCTGAAGATCGTATTTTGTGTTTTATAGAGACCCTCAGGTCTACAGTCTGATTCATTAACCGCGACTCCACTTAGGTCATCTGAAGATCGTATTTTGTGTTTTATAGAGACCCTCAGGTCTACAGTCTGATTCATTAACCGCGACTCCACTTAGGCTATAAAACACAAAATACGATCTTCAGATGAAAAATAAAAGTGAATATTTTACAGTAGAGTAAAAAGTTCTGTAACAATTTCGTCTGTAGCAAGTAAATTATTTTCAAACCAGACATTTTCTTTTCATATTTCTTAGTCTGTATAATTCTTAAATATATTTTAATAAAACTTTTCTGTGCTTCCGAAATTAAACTTGGGACTTGTTGAGGAACTTTTGATAAGTTTGTGAAACACGATTAAATAATACGCAGGTTCAGGACTTCTGCATGTAACAAAAACTAGATTTTTATTTGCCATAGTTGTAAAAAAGAAAATTATCTTGTAAGAAATAAACTACGTTCTGTTTTGTTTTTTTGCATTGAAAGAACTTTTTTTTTCTGCGGTTTTTGCAAATTCTCCCAAATGCTTATAACTTGTTTGATAAAGAAGTGTTTAGCGTTAATATAACTTTATTATAAAATGTCATACGAATAGATTGTTATTTAAAGCAATAAATGTAGACTTTTATACTACAAAATAAATCAAATGCGGATTTTGAATTCCTTATTCAATGTTATGATCCTATTGGAAAAGAAACGCTTGTTTTTTTTGTTTTGTGTTAGAGCAAAGCCACATTGGGCTATCTACTGTGTCCACCGCGGGGAATCGAACCCCGAATATCCTTAGCGTTATAAGTCCGTATACTTACCTCTGTTACACCGGGGAACAAGAAAAACGCAAAAGTGTAAAAACTATAATTAATATTTTCATGTCTTAAAATAATTTTGGTTCAGAACTTTAACAAATCAGTTGACGTTAAACTTTAGAAAAATTAATCTTTTAAAGCTTAATACATTACACTGGTTTTAAATAATTGCGATACAGTTTTTATTTGATATTACAGGAACGGCAATTAATAAATTAAAGATAACTTATTTTACCTATAGTAAGAGCTATAAATTTCTGATTGGTTCTGGAAGTGAAGAAATTAACTTTTATATAAAGTATTACTATCACACGTTGTGTGTAGGTGTGTATATATATATATATATATATATATATATGTGTGTGTGTATGTGTATATGTATATATATATACGTGTTTGTATGCTTGTGTGTATTTATATGTGTGTGTGTGTGTGTGTTTGTGTGTATGTTTCTATATATGTGTATGTTTGTGTGTATGTATATATATATATATGTGTGTGTGTATGTGTATATGTATATAT
>NW_013668478.1:115903-121257 GCF_000517525.1 Limulus polyphemus | reverse complement strand
TTAGTTTAGGTTTAGTTACGTGTCTCTACTCTACTAGGTGGGGTGGGGGGGGGTGGGATTACGGTGTGTGTGTGTGTGTGTTTGTGTGTATGTTTATATATATGTGTATGTTTGTGTGTATGTATATATATATATATGTGTGTGTGTGTGTATGTGTATATATATATACGTGTTTGTATGTTTGTGTGCATGTGTATATATATATATGCGTATGTTTGTGTGTATGTGTATATGTACATGTTTGTATGTTTGTGTGCATGTGTGTATATATATATGCGTATGTTTGTGTGTATGTGTATATATATGTGTTTGTATATTTGTGTGTATGTATATATATATATATGTGTGTGTATGTTTGTGTGCATGTGTGTATATATATGTGAGTGTATGTTTGTGTGTATGTGTATATGTGTGTGTGTATGTTTGTGTACATGTGTATATATGTGTGTGTATGTTTGTGTACATGTGTATATATGTGTGTGTATGTTTGTGTGTATATGTGTAGTTATATGTGTGTGTATGTGTTTATGTGTATAAATTATTGTGATATAAACATAGGTTACGTTTATATGTCAAGATGAGTCCACATTACACACACGTTACATGTACGTATAGATTACTTGACGTAACTGGTTACTGCTTTTTGTTTTGTTTTTTCAACATTTTATTTATTGTATTTCTGGATCTTTGGCCTCAGCTACCGGAGATAAGAGCCTATTCTAACCTGGAACGGAGCTGATGTTACCCGCGGTTGCAGTGGCGAGATATATCCCTGACCAGCTAATAGTCAGATATTCACCTCTTCTCGTTGTGATCAAGCAAGACTGGTACGCTCAACATTTCAATATTCACCATGTTTGGTTACGACCCAGCATCTTCGGGTATAGACCTGAGCAACTTGTATCAATCTTGCATGGAAGAAAACTTCATGGGGAGTCAGTTCGACATCCCTCCTAACCATGACCTGCTAGAAATGGTCCCTTTACCTGAGCTTCAAGTACCGCAGTATCCCACCGGACACACTTCAGTTTATGAACAATCATATCACCCCTTAAATCCTTCATCACCCCTTGATTTTGTATCCCAGAGTTCTCCTTCCCTGGATTCACCACATTCTAGCGCATCTTCTCCACAACAACATACACCCACAAGTGTTCAAGCGACTCGCTCACAGCTGATAAAGGAGGGTCTCAGAGTGACTATCCAAACTAAAAGAATGGCCCAAGGGAAAGGTCAGGTCCAGCCAGAATACAGGGATCCACCTCAAGAAAGAGTAAGTTAATACATAAAACTAGGAAACGAGAGCCATATTGACCACTGATGTAAAAAAAAAAAAACTGAAATCTTTGGATAGGCCATATATATATATATATTGTGCTCTTAATCATATGGTAAAAAATGTTACGTTACCATAGTGTGTTTGAAAAACATATTTCAAACAATTTTGGTAATGTTGCCGTTATTGTGAAATAATATTACTGGCTGAATGAAATATAATCTCTTTGTTTACACAACGGTTTATAACTTTAAAAAACATGATTTTAAACATTTTGTACATAGTTTGCCACGTCTAAAAATTTTTACTCCAGATTTTCTATGTATACAAATAATATTTCAAACTTAAAATTAATCAGTACTAATAATAAGACAAATCTCTGTTCCTAAGCCTTTTTCCTAAGTAGGTAAATGCAGGTAATGGTAATTCATATTGTAGATTGCCAATTCGTATATAGTTTTAGAAACAACAAATCCTATAGTAATATCCTCAGTTCCAAGTAATTATTTTTCAGTTGAATGCATATCAACAAGTCATAATCAACACCATATAAACATACGATGAAACTACAGATGATCATACCAGTTAGTTTTATGTCAAGTATAGAAACATGTATGTATGATATGGGGTTAACTCTATTAACCTGACACAAATTTTTAATATATATTGAGGTAAATATTATATCTAATTGAACCGAATTCCTAAATAAGTTCACAAATGATGATCTGTATAGGTTTCGTTATCACGTGCTTTGTTTTGCTACTTGTACTCGGTGAATGGGGTATTTTTTTAATTAGTATAACGTATTTATATTCAGCTTTACTAAAATTGTCAATGTTTTCGTGTAAAAGTACATGCAAACTCAGACGTCATCTCTCTCTCAATTTCTCCTGAAGAAGAAAGGTCCACATTTCGAAAGCGCTCGGGGTTTTTAGGTTTTTTTTATTCATTTCTATCAAGACTTCTTGAACCTACGTGTTTTTCTAACATCATGTACATATACTGTTGTATAATATTAAAAGTCATATTTAGGAGTGAAGAAATGTATTTGAATAGTTTTAGTATATAATAACAAACAAAAGTATTTAAAAGGGCTACCTAAGTTGGAAGTGTCACTCCCTGAATTCTATTGTGCTTGATTTGAAACATAATCCAGGCCACGTTGTAATTATCAGTTACGGAAAAGTTTTTTGTTTTATTTATATAAATAACCTTTTGTTCTCTGTAGAAACACTACAACTATGCTTTGATTGCTTATTTTGTCCGTTTTTGTGTTTGATATCATTCGATACCCGACTCAAACCATAAACTAAAATGGAAAACAGAAGTTTTTTATATTTGTGTGGAAATATCTGGATGTTTAATCTGATAGAATGTTACATATTTTTCTACACTAGTCATTTATGTTACACGTTAGGCTTAGTACTAGGGTTTGTGTATTTATGAAAAACCTTTTGTATAGAAAAGATTATTTTATTTAGTGGTAAATTTTCGCAAAGAGAAAATGATTAAGTTTACAGATAACATTTTTCAAGGAAAGAAAATAAATTGATTTAGGGACAATTTTTCTCAAGCAAAAACCGGATTTGGATTTGTTTAAGTAAAAAAAATATCAACTGTAGATATAGCTTCATTTTTTTCAGAGAAAAGGATAAATAAGATTATTATAAACTCGGGTTTGTGTGGTTAAGCATTACGTCTTTATTCCGATGAGATATTTGTCATTAGTTAACTGTAGAAATACATTGGTAGTTTCATAAATCTAGTATTCTGTTGCCTCTGAAAACAAGATTTTTTTCTCATGTATTCCATTAGTGCCCGACAATACGCATTATTTTATAATTCATGAAAAAAGTATGAGCATACTTCCTCCAAGACGCACGTTTTCCTATCCTTATAGATACAATATGTAAGAGAGACATGTTACTGTCTTAACTTTGACCTAGTCAGTAGTCCCAGTTAGTTAAAAATGGGATTTCGATACTCGCGGTGGGCACAACATAGATAGCCCATATGTTTAACAACAAACAAAACAAATTGTTAAAAATATCCCCCACTTTTTTGTCTTTGTGAAAGAGTTTGAAAGCTCTAAAAATCGATTTACGAACAACTTTATTATTGTCAATAATATTTTAACAATATTAATATTTGTAGATTCAATATGCAATAAATTTCATAACATAATCTTCATTAGTCACTAGTGCTTGATTTCGAATGAGACTCTTCATTAGTCACTAGTGCCTGATTTCCGATGAGACTCTTCATTAGTCACTAGTGCCTAATTTCGGATGAGACTCTTCATTAGTCACTAGTGCCTGATTTCCGATGAGACTCTTCATTAGTCACTAGTGCTTGATTTCAGACGAGACTCTTCATTAGTCACAAGTGCTTGATTTCAGATGAGACTTTTCATTAGTCACTAGTGCTTGATTTCGAATGAGACTCTTCATTAGTCACAAGTGCTTGATTTCAGATTTCACGTGTTTTTTGCCACAGAACTAAATATTGTTCTGAAACATCTATCCGAACTATCAGAATTTTGTCCTTGTCTGCCTGTTTTTGGTGTAATGTACCATTCTATGCAACAATTGCTCAAAATATAGTTATCTCAAACATGTCTAGAACTAGCTAGGGTCGTTATTGTCATTTTTATCTTGTGATCGTGAAAAAAATTGTTATTCTAAAGATGCTGGAAAGGTTTTCCTGACTCTTTCTATAAATCTTAATACTTCTCGTATTTATCATGTTAAAACTGATAAAAAAATTTCAGACTAGTCATTTTAGGCTATTTCGTGGGTGTCGTTTACTATAGGAAATTGATCAGACTTTGTTTACAGTATTTACCATCGTTTGATAGATTTATTCAGAATTTATGTATATTTTCATAAATAGTTATATTCACAAGCAGCGCCTTAATACTTACTTTGGAGTTTAATTCACACTGAGAGTGAAAAATCTGAATAAATTTCATATATAAAAAATGATATGAAATCTAATTATTTTTACAGACAAAGAGGCGCAATTAAATTGTATATTTCCTTAAAATTAAAGAAATGGTTGATATGCAAGAGAAACTTTGGGCTATAAAAAATGAACGATTTTCACCTAAAATTTATAATAAAAAAATTGTCTTTCTGAGCATCTTGTACAATTGTGTTATTTCTGAGTTTACCGCTATACAAGTCATATTTGTTTTCATCTTACTATAATGGACGTAGCTTGTATGTCAGTATCTATGTATGTAACCAAAACTGCTGCACCATCTATTGAATGGCTCTACAAACAAAAATCCATAAAAAAATTTCACACTTTGGGTATTCAAGATCCAGACAATTAGAAAAATAGCCGTGGTATGTGCAACACCCATTTCTTTATATAAGAACACAATTTTAAATAAAACAACAACAAGAACACGACTTTCACTAGGACTGTACATGAGAGTTTGATTATATCTTTATTGATGTAATTTTTAAATGTAGTACTGACAAACTGGAGTTCTTGAAAAACTATTATTTTTTTCAATAAACGGTACCACTGTTGATATATAAAAACATTACAGTATATACCAGTAAAATTTGTTAACATTTTGAGATCTCTACATTAAATCATTTTGATGCAATGAGTTGCATAGGACTAAAGAGCACAGTTTGAATAATTTTCCCGTGCAGTACTTCTCATAAAAAAAAAAATCTTCTTTTAGAGAATATTCATGTTTTCGAAATTTCTTTCGATGAGGTATGAATACTATGATTAGTAATTACTAACACAAACAGTCGGCCATAGGCTGGCGTTTCTGCTACTTTAATCAAAAATGAATGGTATATCAGCTAGCACTGCACACAAAAATATTAGAAATTAACAGATCGTATATTATACATGATGCTTCTAGGGAGCATAAATTCTTAACATGAAACTGTAACTTATAGCTCTACAGCCTGTAACAGCGTCGTTTTCTTCAGTATATATCGTTACGTATTAGAATTTCGAATAGTCCGGAGCCGAGTTAACTGATAATTTAAATTTAGTAGTTAAATTGTACTTTGGGTTTATTATTTAAATATATGCCGATATTGTAGTC
>NW_013668478.1:108743-114903 GCF_000517525.1 Limulus polyphemus | reverse complement strand
ATTGCTGATTCCTACTCTCGAGAATCTTCTACAACTTTGGAGAATAGGCGAGAGTTTCACAAGATATATTTAACACTACAAGCTATGCTAGGTTTCAAATACAAACCTAATCTCAACAAACGTTGATATTCAAACAAATATGAAACAATAAATTCATTACAATATATATATATATATACAGTATATACATTTGCTTCATTTGTGATTCAATATTTAATTCAAAATAGTTTGATTGACCCTCTCGATTTATGTGTGTGTGCGTTTACTCAAAAGATAAATATATCTCTTTTTTTTTTTCAAACTTGTTAATAGCTTTTCGTCTTACAACTAACAAAGGTATAGAGTAGTAATGTGACAAATAAAATAGGCTTTCGCGTTCATTAATGTACGGTTAACTTTTTAACTTCTTTGTTTTCAACTGATTCGCATTCTTATGTTAGCTGAAAAACAGTTGACATTTTCATATTAAATTCTAAATGTTTTAGATTTTAGATTTAAAGCAAACGATTTTATAGATAACGCCAGAAGATGAAGAAAGAAGGAGGCGACGACGGGAAAGAAACAAGGTCGCTGCCACGAAGTGTCGATACAAAAAAAAAGAACGAACTCAGTGGTTGGCCATTGTAAGTACTAACATATCAGAAACTGCATAAAAGAAAGAAAGAAATACTCTTCATGTCTTCATGGTTCTTATTCTTATGTATTACTGACTTTTATTTAAAAACAAATAGTTATATACCAAGAGTATATATAATCTCGTTACAAGAAATTCTGACAAGTGTTATTTAATTTCTCTCTACAGGAATCGGACCATCTAGAAACTGATAACTCTGCTCTTAGAAGGGAAATTCAGGAACTTGAAGAACAAAAGCGACATCTAACGGAGATTTTACACGGTCATCATTGCTCTGCTCCTCAGAGATCATACGTACAGTTGCAGGTTGGATACCCTCAACATCACCAATAAATCGAGACTTGGTTGAATATATACGATATTCAAATAGTTAGTGAGACAAGGGGAGAACATCTCTAGGTTATTACTTTGTATATATCTTATTGACAGATGACGTTTAAGGATCTACGTTTCCTTCTTTGGGAAATTATGCAATTGTATGAACACATCCATGTATATTGTATATTGCTACATATATAATGTGTTTTAATATCCAGCTTTTCTATACTTTTATTCTTTACTGTTTCTTTACTAACCTCAAGTATTTAACGAATTTCCTAAATATTAGAGCACGTTTTTTGAACACTCTGGAATCATTTATATTTTTAGAATGTATAGTGGTTAATAATTAGCTTATGATTTTTAACCTTTCCTTCATTACATAGGGTTTCAAATAATTTAATTTTGTACTTTCTAGACGATTTTACTATCCCGGTAAGAAAATGATTAATTAGATATCATAGCTTGAAGCAGTATGTAAAATTTTGTTCTGTTCAAATTAAGTTTTTTTTTTTAGTTTGGGCCATGAATTAACATTGCACAACAATACTATAAAAGCTCAACAATACTGATGAGCATGATATTGAATTTAAAGCAAATAATTATATGCTTGTTATCTTATCTATGGAAAAATATTCATCTGTTTATTCTTCCTACTATAACGATGACGTTTTGGACTTCATCCTGAAGCCGCCTTCTGGTCTGGTTTAAAACTGTTACAACGTCAAAAATAGCCAGATAACTGTTGTTTATGAGTAATATTCTTTAATGTATTAATCTGGTTATCAACAGTTGGAAAACTAAGGACATTTTAAAGAAGTTATGTATTATTCGACATAGAATTATGCTTACGTTACACAATATATTTTTTGTATATATATTTTTAATAAGGAAACAGATATATAGTATTGTTAATATACTTATAGATATGGGTTTATATGTATTTATGTTTTGGCATGTAGATAAGGAGGAATCGAACCAGCTTCCCGAATAACATTACAGACTGAACTGGTTGTCGAAGAGATGTCACTGTTATGTGTAGTTAAATTTAAAGTATCACAAGTTTATATTAAGCTTAGATCATTAAAAGTTAGCTCTAAAAGTATAGTTAACTTTATTGGTTTAGTACTGCTCTCCTATCATGGGGGGTGGGGGGGGGGGTGAACCTAAATGTAGAATATAACACTAACTTTTGGAGATTAGTGCATCTCGTCTTTTTGATTATCTGGTACTGATTCTTCTTCCATTCCAGTAAGTTATTTAGATCAGACATAAAGAGACTTGACTCGAAACTAAGGCATATCTTAATCGGTTATGTAATCATTTCTTATCCCTGCGAAACAGGTTCGATTTATCTTGATTGGCCTACCTAGAACACGATAAAAAAACATATGTATAGCTTTGTCGGTATAAAACATATTTCCATAAACTCCGTACTAAATCTTTATATAATATCCACATTACAATAACCAGAAAGGTGAAGTACGTTTTCCTTGCATATGACCGAGAGCTTTATTTGTTTTTTTGTTTTTTTAATAATTCATTATTGTCATAATCGCCTGTCCGAAAAAAATGTAAATATCCTAATGCGAAGTTTTATTTTACTTAGACGGTTTCGTACACGACATGTAATAAAAATCCCTGATGTGTGTTTCCAAGTTTCTGTAACACCTTACGTACTCTCTTGAATCATAACCATCTTGGCGAGTCATGCCGGCAAAAGAAGCTTATAAGAAATTTAATGATATAATTACTATACCATGATCTAGTTTTAAAAACACAACCATATGTCTGAATTTGTTTATCTTTATTTTTTAATTATAAGAAACCTTCTGACCTGATGTTTTTAATATGTATCTTATTCAGTGTAAATTTTAAAAGAATGTGTGTGTATGTGTGAGTGTAAATAATTACATGAGTTGTTAACAACGAAATCTTCTCCATTAGAAATCATATAACTTTTCAGCTTTACTGAAGGCCTACAATGCTGTGTTAGAAACTTTCTTCTTCGCATCTTTTCTTTTTCTCATCTATGTTTTTTTCAGACTAAGTTTTATTTATTATTATATAAAAAATAACAAAATAAATATTTTACAGAAAAGTAATTTCTATTAATTCGGTATATATTATATAATAATATAGCTAGCTATGTGCAAACCTGGCATCAAATACTTCAATATCATTATCATCAGCAAATTTTTAACTAGCTTATCATTATCATAACGTTTGTATAATGTAGCGTTTACGGGTAAAATCGTCCAAAGTGGGATAAAAACACCAAATTTGGCACAAGTATAGTTTAATGTGTACTTTTTGATTACATAATGTGTGCCATTACAAATTCCTACTTTTAGGTCACAAACTTATACAAGAAATACAGGTGATGAGGACTAGAAAATAAGGGTTAAAATTCCATAAACTTTATTTGTTTTGTTTTTTGGTTTGTTGCTATAAACGTGGCCTGGAAATGTAGCATTTAATGTATCTGACCTTTTGAAATTATAAAATAGATAAGTTAACCTAATTCAAATAGTCGTATAATGTTATACAAAATACTGAAAAGCGTTAGAATAAGAATACCATCAAAACTGAACACCTGTGATGATAATATCGTACAGGTAAAAAACAAGCTAACATTAATAATGAAGATGAAGACGGTTGATAAAACATAAAACATTTTATTTACAAGGTTCGAACGTTTCGGAATAATTTATTCCATCTTCAGCGAAATCTGAAAATTGTGTTACAAAGATGATTATTACTAAAACTATAATATAATAACATAATCATTAGTTTACTTAGTTATTAGGAAAAACTGTAAATGTACGGATGAAACAATGTTTGTATATATATATTACACAACAGCTGAGTGTGAAAATTTAGCTTTGTGAGTCGTTAAGGGTCGGGTCTTCATCTTCATTGATAACGCCCCCCCCCCCAGTGGCACAGCGGTATGTCTGCGGACTTACAATTCTAGAAACCGGGTTTCGATACCCGAGGTGGGCAGAGCACAGATAGCCCATTGTGTAGCTTTATGCATAAATTCAAACAAATAAATCATTGATAAACCATCATGAATCCATTACAAGCTAACATTATCTTACAAACATACCCACAAAGTCGAATGTCTATTACCTACTTAAAGAGTAAGTGTTTTCAGTGAGGTGCTACCCCAGAACCAGGGTATTTTTGTCTTTACTGACTTTTTTTTCCTTTAAAAATTCACTAAAAATCTATTTTTTTACAATAACGTTTTGGAATTGGTGTCTTTTTTTTTTGTCACAACACTCCGGAAACATTATACGGTACTCCAGAAACCATAAAATACTGTTCTTGTTGAAACACTATTGAATTGAAAAAAGTGATAAGAGTGGTTTTTATTGCTATGTATTCTTCCTGGCGATAAAGGTATAAAAGCTTGTTATTCTATTGCCTGAGGGGCGCTATATTATACCCTGAAGTTTTATTCAAAAATATTGATGTCAGGCTAAATTGCAACACCTGATTACCATACAAACAAACAAAAATCATTTGTTTATTTTCTTAATAAGAGGTTTATTAATAGAATAATAGTTCTTCATTCTATTACTTTCATGATTAAAAACGTAACTGATAGAACTTTTTTTTTTCCAATAACCTGTCCGATGTTATTCACTCGTTCTTTAATACATATTTATAAATGTTGCAAAAACTTGTAACATGAAGCACTCGAGACATAATAAATGTTCTGGTATAATCATAAGTCAAGTACATTTGAGTTACGGTAATTTTCTGTTGCTTTGTTTTTCTTAGTTGTAAATGCCCCAAGTGGCACAGCGGTATGTCTGCGGACTTACAACACTAGAAACTTGGTTTCGATACCCGTGGTGGGCAGAGCGCAGATAGTCAATTGCGTAGCTTTGTGCTTAGTTACAAACAACAACAATTTACTTATAAACAAGTTTTTCTGATGCTCCCTCTAGCTGTATCTAAAGATCCAACACGGCGTAGACTTCATTTTTAAAGCTCAGCTCCAGATCAATGACGTCATGCGAAAACTATCAGATAGTAAAATTACACCCCTCCCCCATCCACTGCTGTATGTTTCCAAGCTGTACATCAAATTACGGAAGCACAGTAAGCCTCAAAAGTGAAGTACTCAATGGTTAATAATCCAGATCTTACTCAAAATCACGTCGTCATATTTGACATCCATAAGCCAGCCATAGTCCATTAGTCCTGTTCTAGGTCTATAATCGAACGACTTATCGCATAAAGCAGTTAGCACCTGCACCCATATTTATATAAATATCTGTAACATATGCCAGTTACTTGAAAGGCAGACGCGTTCAACAGGTTTCAGTGAAGTTTGAGATACATCATGGTGTTTGTCTTCAGAGTCATTATCATTAACCAGTTTTCTTAAATGGAATTCCAAGTGGTTTCATAAAGAGGAGAGTTTTCACGTCTGCTGCAGTGTGCAGCACATGCACGCAAGTTAGTTCGACAATACTCGCACAGTCTGCGCGAGTATTTCTTGCATCCACAAGGTGTATGTTCGTAAGAAGCTTTACTGGTAGGATTGTTCAGTCTGCTATGCATGTCAACCCCAGTCAGCAAGAGGAGGAAGCATCAGACTTAGCCAGCCTGGAAAGCAGCTCTCTTAATCAATTGTTATGGTATTCTTACTCTAACGCTTTTCAGTATTTTATATACTGTTATACGATTGTGCAAACTAGGTAGATTTATCTATTTTATTATTTAAAAAGTTCAAATATATTAAATATTAAATTTTCATACTGCCATGCTTATAGCAACAAACCAAGAAACAAAATTTATGAAATTTTAACCCTTATTTAACACAATTCTGATATTGTAATGCTCTTAACCGATCCTGTAGTATTACGGTCATTTCCGTATTCATCACGACTATCAGCTAATTATAATCAGTTTCAAAATTATCATAATACGCAATGTAATAACAATTTTGAAATATCTCTCGCTTGAAGAACTCATGAATGAGCTTGAAAACTTGCAGCTAGTAATATAAAGTAGGGTTAGCCTGAAATTATATTTTCATTCGAAATGACACTCAAAATTTGTTTGTGTTACTAGAGGGGTCATTATTATGATAAGCAAACACTTTTAGGCAGCTTTAGCAGAACAAATATATATATATATATATATATATATACGGCAGTCAATTACGTATTGTTACGTCTCCGTTCG
>NW_013668478.1:103898-108722 GCF_000517525.1 Limulus polyphemus | reverse complement strand
CAGTCGATCTAAAACAAACGTTTTAACAACGAACGTTAACTTCAACAATACTTTCTGACTGCAGTTCAATTACTCACTACCTACACACACATTCTCACGTCACGTTGTGAGCGTCTTATATATATACCAGACAAACATATATCTAGTAAATGCTAGGGCATTCACGAAGGAACAAGATATTTCTAGAAAATAGGTGGCGTGACACTAGTCACGTGACCTTGCTGACGCAACAGTATGTAACCCACTGAGTCAACTGCCATCAGGAGTATCACGAACACACAATAATCAACCAGTTCAGCAATACCAAGTGAACCAGTAAAACTAATTCGCTGGATATTTATTAGTTATTAAGCGTTGCATTAATATATCATTGTAAACAGTGTTGTCATCTTCATAGATAAATACGAAAATAAGTGTAATACTGTAAGCACATCTATTGTTTATAACATGTATCAAATCTATGCCTTTTATTCAAAACCAGATAATACGAATCATACCTTTCGTTTAATAAGAGTAAAATTTCTGATATGTAACATGCTCGTAATAGCTACATTTACACTATTGATTAATGACTATATTGTATTACTTGTAATACCTACTCAAATGGTCAAAACTGTTGTTACGAATTCCTTATTAAAATATAGTGGGAAATAACATTATAATGTTATGACGTTCAGGTAGTATATCATCAGATTAACATTTCTACGTTTTGTGTTAATTTCTGCTTTTTCTTTCGACTTGAAACTGCAAACTTAACCATCTTTTCTAACCCTAACACCCATTGTATTCCCTCGTGGAATAGGATATTTTACTATAAAAGTGTGAAGGAGAACTATTTATGATAGTGCGTCATCAGTATTTTATATGTATAAAGAAAGTTTATTATTGTTAAGCTAGTCCAGGTTTAGGCTTAGGGGACAACTTTTAATAAGTTCATTGTTATCAAAGTTGTTTCTACCAAAAACTTGCAACAGATTTAAAGATTTACAAATCGATGTATGATAAGATATAGCGTGCGAGTTTCTTTACAACATTCTTTAAAAATAAATAAATAATATCAAACCTTAATTACCTAATCTGATTTTATATACCATTTAGCATAAGTTTTGGTTTAATACCTATATAGTGTATATGATCTATAAAAGTCTAGCGCGCAATCTTGATTTTGCTGCGAAGCTCTGTAATTATTGTATGTTTCAACTAGATATCACAACATGTGCAACTAGTAAAATAATTATTTGTAAAACAGCGCCAGCTCTGTGAAACTATTACTAATGTATGTAGTTGTTGTACAGAAATTAGGGCTAACTTGAAAGCTGTGATTAAAACAGTTATGCTGCTGAAATTATTTATTTGTTTTTACATATCACCTGTTTTTCACGGGTGTATTGTAATCTGCCAGTGTGCTGCCAAATTCTATCCATTTCACTATAATAAACATGCTTGTAACGTAAACGATAATAAATGCTCAGTGCTAAAGTAACAATACAGGCCTCCCTTCACTCCTCTTAGTAGATTGGCTAAGCCTATAAGTTGTTTCATTTTCGTACTGTTATCTTCAAAATTAGAAAAAGTAGGTTAGAATTTGAACAGGTGATAAATTTTGGCACATCAGGTGTAACGAGCAGAGTAGTATTTAAAGGGGGGGGTAGATTTTGATGACATTTATGCTTCAAACATGAAGATATTTGTTTTCTCTCAAGTTTTATTGAAATTATGCAATTTTAATAATGCAGTTATTATATATATATATATATATATTGTCGTGAATTTAAGTTTCATTGTTCATCTTTAAACATGCTTTAAAGTTTATAGACCAAAGTTACTAGTAAAATATTTAACTACGATCATTAACAGATGCACCCTTTACGGTCGGGGTCCAGGGCTTGTCTTAAGGTTCTAGAACCTATTGGGTTCTGGATTAGATTGTATGCATTCGCCTGCTTTTCCTGAAAGTAGCTTTTCTAATTTTGATGCAATATTACTGGGATAGATAGAAGAAGGGGTGTGCCCCCCGCCTCCTACGCCACTGATTAACATACACAAATAATATAATGTATATATTAGAGTTATCAGATTGTCGCTCTCGATATAAACGCAACTATAACCATTGAACAATACTTACTTGGATACCTAATACAACTACACCAAATGGATAATTGTGTAGATTTATTGATATTATAGGGAACATTATTTTGTAGACTAAATGTTAGTTTTTATGCAGTTAATTGTAGATATATGCAACGTATCCTGCGCTTGGATCTTATCATTTTTGCCAATAAGTTTTTCTTTTTTTTTTAGTTCTTTTGGTAATCCGTAAAATTTAACAACGGACGATGAATATGTGGCGCAGATACCACGTTGCTTTGCGTCGTAAAGACCCAAACAACCAACCAACACTATAGACATGTATTTATGGAGTGCACAGGTTAACGAAAAACGAAAATACACGGAGTGAATTTCGTAATGTTTATTGCTTGATCTAGGTCATGTAGAAAACATAAAAGCACGCTGTCGCGAACTGAAAATACATCTTTCACTATTGTAATAAACAAATTAAGTAATTTATTGCTTCGATTGAAAGGTTTATTGAAATGCATTACATCCGTGAAAATAAGTGAATCGATGCAAGTATAAGAAAAACTTTTGCTTAAAAATTGTTTTAGCATTAGTATTATTTTTTACTGTATACCTCTACAGAGTTGGCGGTTGGTCGTGTTGACTAGCTGTCCTCCCTCTATTTTATTACTTCTAAATTTGGGAGGGCTTTTGCAGATAGCCCTGGAGTTGCTCGGCGTAAAATTCCAAAAAACAAATAAACAGGTACGTTGTAACGGTTAATAAATTACGGCAGCTAAATCGTAGGCCTAATACTAATTTGGTTTTAGTACGATTTTCAGACTAAACAAACATTCACCAAAAACACATTTAATTTGTGATTTTTTCTTTCACAAAACGGGCAATTACAGTGAAGAAGAAAGAATTCGTGAATGACTGATGTAATCCTACCAAGTTAAAACATATGTGATGAATGTTTGTGTGCCTCAAACTTTATAGGCCTATCGCCAATGTAGTTCTTAGAATATTTACCACAAAGCTTATAACTGTCAGGTTAAATCGGTGCTGTTCACTTTGAAATATGTGTGTAATAAAAACAGATTGTTTTATATTCAAAAGATTATACGCTTTTTGTTTAGCAATCACTCGCATAGGAAACTCGTCATGTTAGGTGTCACTGCTAAGGTGTTGTTCAAGTTATATTAAATGGTGACTCAACCTTGCTAGTGTTTTGTACGTCAATGTACTATTCCAGCATTTGCAGATACACCGAGCATTGTTATTTGTGTTATTTTAGAAAGTTATATTTATATCGTTTTTATTGTTAAATACATTTTATTTGTTTTTATATAAAAAATTGTTATTAATATAATGTCAGAAAACATTATGTTCCTACATGTGCTGAAAAGGTGGCATATTGAAATTGGAGTTACTGGGAAAACATGTACTGATTTCTCCATAAATAGTGGAAAAAGTTGGAAACAAATATACACTTTAACACTTATAGATAATAACTTTGACGTTATCAGAGTTTATAAACAAAGAGCGCCAACCCAGAAAGAAAAATATATTTACAAAATGCTTGCCCCCCCCCCCCAGTAGCACAGCGGTATGTCTGCGGACTTACAACGCTAGAAACCGGGTTTCGATACCCGTGGTGGGCAGAGCACAGATAGCCCATTGTGTAGCTTTGTGCATAATTACAAACAAAATATTTATCTAAACGACACTTCTCCTTCTTAATATACATTACATCAATATATATTGTAAGAATTCGAAACACAACTTAAGCTTATGGTCTCACTATGGGTCAGCAATAAGTTTACGGCCTTACAATGCTTAAAGACGGGGTTCAATTCCCCACAGTGGACAGAGTGCAATACCCTATTGTGTAGATTTGCACTAAAACAACAACAACAATTAAGCTAATTCTTGCATGTTCACTGTAATACTGTACAATTAATATTATCCTGTTGTCCAGGATAGCTCTAGTGTACTAGTTGCGTGGGATTAACAGAAATTAAGAAAAGTAGTTTTAAGATTAAAACGCTAATACTAATTGAAATTTGTCCCAGTTTGTCAGCCCCCAGTGGCTCAGCGGTAAGTCTGAAGGCTTATAACCGTAAAAACCGGGTTTTGATACCCGTGGTGGACACAGTATGAGTGACCCATTGTGTGGCTTTGTACTGGATATCAAACAGTTTGCAACTGCGAATTTTTACTTGCAAGGGATCAAATATTTTTAGACTTGGGAAGCTTCATTAGAGAAGGTTCCTAGACAAGAAATTGAGTATAAATATGTTTGTTGCGAATTTAAAATTAAGACGTACTTTGTAAAATGTGTAAAGATATGACGTACGTTATGGTGTGTAAGGATATGTCGTACTTTATGAAATGTGTAAATATGACGTACGTTATGAAATGTGTAAAGATATGACGTACTTTATGATATGTGTAAAGATATGACGTACGTTATGAAATGTGTAAAGATATGACGTACTTTATGAAATGTGTAAAGATATGACGTACTTTATGATATGTGTAAAGATATGACGTACTTTATGAAATGTGTAAAGATATGACGTACTTTATGATATGTGTAAAGATATGACGTACTTTATGAAATGTGTAAAGATACGACGTTCTTTATGATATGTGCAAAGATATGACGTACTTTATGAAATGTGTAAAGATACGACGTTCTTTATAATATGTGTAAAGATATGACGTACGTTATGAAATGTGTAAAGATACGACGTTCTTTAT